>NW_024498795.1:14362385-14447385 GCF_017590055.1 Onychostruthus taczanowskii
AAGAAGTTAAACTTGTGAGAAAGAAAGAAGGAAGCCTACATTTTACAATGTACTGAGTAAATTAAGTTTAGGACAGTCTTATGATTTATCAATGTTTCAATGAAAAATAAAATTTAAATTTAGAAACTAAAAATATGTATTTTAAATATACAATGAAATTGAGTATGGTCACTTATCTTCAATTTGCTCCATTAGTTTGACAGTATCATATGCTAACAGCTCTCAAATCATAAGAAATAAAGACTAAAAATAAAAGGCAATCTTAATGCTTGATTTTCACACCTAAATTAGGTGTAATTGTAATGAGACTAATGGGTTTAAAACAAGTAAACTGTGAAAATAAGTCCCCCAGTCCCTACTGACTTTTCATTTGTCAGCTGTTCTAACACCTTGCAGGAATAGCAAGGTACAACATGAGGATATTTGAGCCAGATTGCAAAACTTTAAAACATGTGAGTAACTTCATTCTTTTCCATATGAAACTAATTTTATAACAATACTCCTTTTTGGACACTGAGAAGGACTCATTTGCTGGAGGGGGAAAAAAAGAGGAGAACAAGGAATGAACTTTGGCCATGTAAATTCCTTTCTTGAAACATCATGCCCATAGTCAAATAGCAACTGCCCATAAAGCACTTGAATCTCAAATTCCCCTAAGTCTTATCCTCAAGCATTTTAGTTTAGATGTGCAAAATATTAATGTTTGATGAGTATTGTGACTTGGAAGTATTGTAAACAAGATAACCAGAAAACTATGCAAGACCCCCATAGGAATAATCATAGAGAAATAAAATGTGAATATAAAATTGGAAAAATTATATATTGCCTAAGAAACCAGCAACCATAACAGTATCACATGGACACTGCAGTGTGGAGTCAAGGCAGTGATCCATCTAACCCACCCAGAAACAATCATGATGGGAGGCCATGTACAGTAGAGTATAAGGGCAGAATAAACACATGCAATATTTCTTCCTAATATTTTTCTATACCGGACCAGAGAGATGAGATCAGACTGAAGACATTTTTTTTCAGAAAACCCCATGCTCAGTAAGTTTTCCTAAATTTCAGAATGCCTCCCTGTAATCACAAGGTCATGCTTCTGAGTTTCCACAGTGTCATATATTTCTCCTCTTGTCCTTGTAGCACACATGGAAACTCAGAAAAGGGAAGCTTTGTATTAACCTAGAAAAAATTCATTCAAAATCTCTGAAAATAGATACTAAATTCTCTGTAAGACTGAGCAGCCATAAAGACAGTTTTTACTACTTAAGGATAAGGAGTGTCCCACGAAGGGGAAAGTCACAGACTGGATTGCTCTGTTTTCTCTCCATCATGTTCCCAAGGACATTACTGCCCAAGATAGCAGCTGCTCCAACATATATGAGGGTCAGAAAACTGCAAAGGTTGCTTCAGAGGGGTCCTTGACAGCTGTGACAAGCTGGCATGTTAACATGACTCGTAACTGCTGTGATGCATCACAGTTTTAGAGGAGTTAAGTGAAAGAAAGAAACTTTTTCTGAGTCTTCAGCTCTCAGGTTACTGCTCCAGTGCCAGTAGATGTGGCAAAACTGATGCCAAGTGATGATACTACAGTGACTGCATATGCATGTGGCAATACTGAATATTATAGAAGGAGAAATACAGCACTACTAGAAGAGAAATGCTTCTGTTTTAATTTTCTTCAAAATCATCATTGACAAATGAGTAGTTCTCTAAGGTGTAGTTCTTTCCAACCCATTCTCACCTCACAAAACAGAGAAAAATTTCAAGATGTTTCCTTGTGCAAAGCTCCTCAGACCCCTGAATCAGCTGATAGCAGCATCTTTTAAATTGTTTGAAAACCACATTTCTGCTCTGATACCACATGCATACTTGGCTCCTCACAGTGCTTGGGCTCAGAAGAATATCCCATTCAATTTGGAAAAAATGCTTAGGAGAACACTTGCAAGCAAAGATCGAAATTTGATTCCATACTACTCAGCCTGGAGTACAACAAAAACATATTTATAAGACCTGTGATCACAAAGACTGCAACAGAATTTACATGGAACATCACTTAAAGGAGGAGTGGTTCTTGTGCCTCCAGCACAAAGTTTGAGAAAAGAGTAAGGATGGGAATAATTATAGAGAAACCATATACATTCAATTTAGGTAGATAGAAAAGAGTACAGCAATGTGTCGGCTTGACCCAACTGATAGAGTAACATTTTTATTTGCTTTCTGCTCCTGTCCTTAATTGGTTCCTTCTGTAGCACTAGCAGCAACCCTCCAGAGTACGCAGTCAGATGACAGTCATGTTATGTCACCCCTCTGACAGATGTTTACTGATTTATTCTTAGGAAGGATTTGGTTTCCAGATCTATCTTCCCAGGCATAAGCAAAAGACATAATATAAGAGGATTTTATTTAATTCATAACTCTGTCCTCTTGTGCTACAGGTACCTATTTAATTAAAAAAAAATAAAAAAGCAAATAAACAAATGTTTACATCCAAGTAGCATTATGGTAACAAAAAACAACAACAAACCAAACAAGCAAACAAAGAGAAAGGACTGAAGTTTAGAAAAATAATCCAATATTCTGGTAAGAAAGAATAGGTAGCAAGGAAAAAGGTCAGAGAAGTAACAAGCTGAGGCATCACATCTGAATCCTGAATATTTTTAAAGGATACATTTGGAGAAGATAGTTACTGGATTTAAAGAAAGTGCTCAAAATAAAACAATGTAAAGCATCTAATTCCTCAAATGCAACTTGAGAAGATTATATTGTTGGTTTCAGGAAGTTTCTTGTAAGGAATTTTCTGTGTGAAATGCTTGATTGAGTCAATCAAAAGATGGGATATTACACATTTGATAATTTTGCACATGACAGACAATATTTCGTACCGGTAGGTCATTTGATTCTCTGCAGGTGGCTCTGTTGGTTTCTGGAATATTATACTGTGAATTACATGTTACGCAAATGAAAGGCTGTTATAATTCTGGATAACATTGTATTTGATTCTATAAACATCTTTAGGCCTAATGCAAAGATCCCTTTGAATAATTTATCCAGCTAAGTGTCTGTGGTCCCAAACTTCTAATTTAAAAATGTTGATAAATGAAGTATCTCTTTAGCTAATAAATGAAGTATCTCTTTAGTTATCCTTTGTCAGCAACATTCATTTTAATGGAAAGTGAGTTTACAGGGTTACATGATTGAACTACTGAGCCAAGTCAGTGTTGGCAAATGATGGGCTAAATTATTGATGTTACACACTAATGAATTCTGATGAGAAATAAAATACAGACATTACATTTCAAGTGGTTCATAATTATTTTTGCACTTTAAAAGCAATTTTATTCTTTTTCCAAATCATACTGGTTCTGTAAAACAAAAACATAGTTAGTGATTATAAGCAAAATTATTGAGTTTGAAGCAAAAATGCTTCTGTAAGTTTTCTTATGCAAGTATAATGCTATTCACTCTAGGATTCTGATTTCTTCTTACACTTCTGGGAGAGGATAATTAAATTAAATGTCTAAATTTTTTAACTGCTGTCTTTAAACAAAATAATCTACTTTTCAACCATAGTTAAGAGTTCAGTAGATGAGTTTATAATCTATGATATATCATCGTGTTTGCTAGAGATTTTCTGAGCTACTATAATTAATTCAGGTGACGACAAAAACAGAAGAGCTGCCAAGAAGGAGCTTTCAACATGTAAACAGTTTATCATTAAACCCGTGTTTGATATATGTTTAAAATGGGTAGAAGGAGGTTACTAAACTTCAAATAACCCAAAGTGATGTTGTAAGGTTGAATCATTAATTTAAAATGTCATTTCTCTGAGCCTTTACTCACTGTACTGGATAAAGAAATTAAATTCTGTAGTTTTTACTTATAAAACCAGAGCTAAGCATTTGCTCATTTGGCAACCGAATAACTCCACAAATCCTATTCTTAATCTCGTCTTCCTACAAATGGGCTTTATTTAACTTTTCTTAATTACACACTGAAAGTTTCTGTCAATTGCTGGAGAAGCAAAACCATGAAATGTTGCTTCATTTTCTAAACAACTGAATAACCATCTTCCTTGTTGAATCATTGTTGTATTTTCTTGTCAATCGAAACAACCACTGGTGTCTTGAAGGCGAAAGTACATGTGAAACCATTGTGGTTTTAATTGAGAAAGGAATTTTGTGAACCAAATTATTGATCTTTGAGAGGTTGTCATATTTGGCCAAGGTCTCAAAATAGAGATTCATGAGCTACAGAATCCTCATCATAAACCTCAGTGTTACCTATAATTTGGTCTTAAACTTTTCACAGAACTGTAATAAAATACTTTGAGACATTTTGATCGTGTATCTGCTCTCCCACAGTGTCCCAGATAGCCATAAAACAACTACTCAAAACAAGGCAGCTAAGCTCTGCACAGAGGTTCAAGAATACATATCCAGTTTCCTAGGGAGAACTTGAAATATTTCTTTCTGGATTTTAAAACATTGGTCTTCAAACATATTGTCCTTTGATAGGAAGGACTCTCCCCAAACTGAAGGTAGGGCTGAGAGAATTACATGTTGTGAAAGTTGTCAAGATTTGCTGCTGTAAAATCCATTCTAATGCTTTTTTTTTTTTTTTTCCTTTAATTACAACATATCGAAAACTTTGTCATTGAGCCCTGGAAACACAGTTTGTCCATGATTACTACATAAGAACTCAAGCTCAGTAGCTGTGAAAACCACATTTTTACAAACTTGAGCCTGGTGAGGGGTAATGCTCCTCCTGCAGTAGTATCTCAGGACTGCTGTGGTTTGAGCTGGGTCGAGGGGCTTTAGGCTTGAGGTGTCCTGTCTGTGCTCTCATTTTGCCCTGTAGGTGCTGGAGGAGGAGGAAATGGTTTGGTTTGAGCATGACCGAGAAAGGTCCAAAATGGAGCAACAGCCAGATTTAAAGAAGTTTTATGATGTTATAGAATTGAGCTGCAGAGAAGGAAAGCTGTCAGTGGTCTGTGAGATCAGGGTAAAGACTGGAACTGGCAGGTCTCAGAGGATGAGAGGTGTAAGAAGGCGATCATTGGTTGGGAAAAAAAGATGGAGGATGGGACTTGAGAGAGCAACAAGAGAACATAGGCTAGGTCTAGCAAGGAAGCATGAAGGGAGAGTAAAAAGACTGGCCCAGCAGTCTGGAAATGAGTCAGGTGCAGGAAAGAGATTTGACAATAATCTGGAATGAGATGAAGCACATATATCTGCTTGGGAAAAGCAGGTGCTGTGAGATGGAGGGACTTTGATTAGACAAAATCTTGAGCAGTGAATTAATGAATGGGACACATACAGCAGTCTACAACAATTGTTATTTACTCCATTAGTTAAAGTGGCAGATTAAGTTTATTGTCACTAACTCTCTTGATCATCAAGGCAAGAGTCAATATAATGGCTTATATTCTTGGAGATTTGAGAGTTTTAAAATAAAACTCACAAGAAAATTATTAAGATTGCAAAAACTCTGCACTTAATTTAGAAATGTTAGCACTGCAATTATTTATGTAAACTTTATTCAGATTATGTTACGTAAACATTTCAACACAGATTTTAGTTACTTATGTAAAAAAGTAAAATTTATGCTACTTCAAGAAATAGAAATCCAATTGTTTTCAGATTCTGGAAAAGGCATCAAGCAAGACAACTTTATTATTTTTTTGAATACTTCTCAATTCATTGTGAGTGTTTCAGCACAGTTTTATTCCATTGAGCTTGAAATTCTGAGTCTCTCAGTCAGGGAGCACAGAGGATAATCTGAGGCTTAAAGACTGCTATAGCAGTGGCATGACTCAGGAGATCACTTTTTAAGAATTTGGAAGTCATGTGGTTCCTCTCTTTTTGTCTTTTAAGACCTACTGGCTTGAGCAGTCCTGCTGACAGTAAGAATAGCAGAGAGACCATGCCTGACACTTCCTCAGATTTGACTGGAGTTTTGAGTATTTGGCCCACAAATGTGAGTTATCAAGGCTACAGGTGGAAAGAACAAGAACTCATAGACAGAATTTCCGGATTAGAAATCTCTTCAGGGGGAGGATAAATTTTGATGAATGAAAAAGGAAGATTTTCTAATTTCATCATCCTTTAAAGTCAGATATCTAGTTATATTTAATAAACTCTTAATTATGTAAACTTATGTTTCACTATTGAAAAAATTATCTGTATATTTCTATTGGTCAGCACATTTAAAATTATTAAGACATTTCTGTGTCTACGTGTCAACAAGTATAACAGAGTGGACATTTAGGCCTATTCTGGTAATATACACAGCTCAATTCCAGTAAGTGGTGCTGAATAGTGAAAAAACATAAGTGTAGGAATTTTTCTTGTAAAAGAAATTCTAAAATAAACCTTTTAGATTAGCTGTCATCCTTTCATTTTCTGCAAGGTTACAACTTGCAGTACACAAAAATTTCTTAGTACTCAAATGTTCTATATTGAAAATGTGTGCCTGCAAATAAGCTAAATTATTCATCTCCAAAACAAAATTGATTGGGTTAATCTTAAAAACATGAAGTGAATTTTTTTTCTTTGAAGAGACCATTTTCTAGTCTCCATCATTAACAAGTAACTAGGGGAACTGTTTGTCTTCCTATAATACACTAGGGCTTTTGGGTGGCAACCACATTTCTGAACCCCCTGATTCATATCATATTGACTTATAGTAAAACTTTTAAATGAAGCCACAGAAAAATTGAAATAGTTTGGTGTTTCTGTGCATGCCAGGAAATGTTTTTGGTTATATAATCCTTTAGGTATAAAGCCTTGAAAAATAAAGGGTTTATGAGAAGCTTAAGAAGGTTGGTGCATTAAGGCATAAGTGGCTAAATGGAGCTGAGATGTGCCAAATTGCATGTACATTTCACTTAAAAAATGGTGAAGGAAATTATGTCAGAATAAAGATATTGGAGTTTTGCCATGTGATAAGCAAAATCACAGACCATGAAAATGAGGCAAAGAAATCAAGCAAGTTCTAATTTCTTCTATGAGTTTGGTTTATTTTGAGGTACTTTCCATTCTCTCCCTGGAAAGGTCACTTTTATCATGCAGCAACAAAATAAATGGTCATGAACTTTTAGTGTCCATGCCATGGCAGCTGTATTTGCCACTAAACCTACACAATATGGAAATTCAAAGATTTTGGTGAATGTTTGTCAGGATCATCAACCAAATATAGAAAAGTATAGAGAAAATAATTGCTTTAAGAATTAAAAAAAAAGTGAGATCATATTTTGAAGAATTCCAGATGCAATTATCAAAATTCATAAGCATTTGAGAGGAAAGCCATGTATTTATAGGAACTATACACTGGATGCTGATTTCCACCTTTCTTTAGAACATGATTAACTATGTAAGACATTTTTCAACTCATAAGAATTACCCCCAAGAACAGAAGCAAAAATGGCTTGTCTCAATTCCCCTGCACTGTACAAAATAAACAATTTATAAATGAATAATAAACCCAGAAAAATGTACCTTCAACATGTTAAATGGTTATTATGGATAAATGTGACTAAACACAAAAGCTTAGAACTAATTAAAAGGTGTGCAGCCATGTCCCCTTAAGAAACATTATCTGTCATCCAACCCCATATGTCTCCAAGACAAGACAGAAACAGCAAGATTGCTAAAGTGAAATCAGCAGGAAAAAAGACACAACTGAGTGCAATCAGCATAAATGGTGATAACTCAACCCATAACAGAGAAAAATAAAAGAGAAGGCGTACAGCTTTTGAAGAGCGTCAGCCCTGAGGGACACCATAACACACCTGTGTTAATAAGTTAAAGAACAAAAGATGTGCTTAAACTGGCTACCACCTGACAGCCAAGAAGCAAATTCAGAATATGTGGTTTTCAGAGAGCAAAAGGGTAAAGCTGCTTGTAGCATGCAGGGTTTTAGCTGTTCCTGGCCTTAGTGAAACTGCACTGAATTTCTTGTAAGGAAGTAGAACAGGGTGCCATGAAAAGCACAGTTCTGCAGTCAGCAAAATATTTCCTCCATTAAGAATTAGTATCCACTGAGGTGCCTGTGGCAGATTCACCAAAAATTCAAAGCCTTAGTAAAGAAGAGTCACTCCTTTCTCTGGTGGTCTCTGCAAAACTGCTCGAATAAAGGCAAAACACCAAAACTCTTCTGGTGTAAACTGGTGTAGTTCAGTACAGTGCAGTTATTTTGAACTCCGAAAGCTTTGCCCAAAACTTTTAAAGATTTCAGTCTAATCAGGCAACTTGAGCAAAACTGCAGAAAATATATAAAAAAACACAGCAAACTTCAGTCAGAGTGACAGACTTTGGGTTGATTGGTGCCTTGTTCTTTGGTGCCTTATGTAGCTATATCCACCTGATGAAAATGGATAAAGCTGTTACCATCTGAGGGATTTCTAAACTTTAAATCCTGATGATCTACTTTTGTATCACTTTGTGCTGGTGTGAATGGTTATCAAAGCTGCTGATCCAATAAAAATTAAACCAATAATCTTGTGTTTATTAAAAAGGTACCTTTATCCTGTCACCATCAGAAAAGGTATATGTGAAATCATTTAAGTTACAATGAGAATAGTAATGATGTAATCTTTTCCTGTAGCATTTTGACCCCCAAAATGATTCTGATACAAATATAGTCAAGATAAATCACCTGAAAGGATGGTCTACATTGAAGATCATCAGAATTAAAGCACAGGCACAGTCCCAACTAAAGCTATATGTGCCATCATATATCATTTTTGCAATTAGATAGCTAATTGCACTTACTCAAGAGTCAAGTTACTGAAACTCCAAAGCATTATTGGAAAAGCAGAAGTAATTAACGTAATAAATACCTTGCCTGTACACTAGGTACAAAAGGTTTTACAGATTTTCAGGTTTTTAAAAAATTAAAGAAATTGCTTCTATTATTTTCTGCTGGACTAAAAATTTATTTAGTAATTGTTGAAGGATTTTTGAAGGCTGAAATCCTCCAGCAAACCACAGACTGTGCTGACAGTGATGGTAAAACAACTGAAAAGTACATCCATATTGGAGCACAGAGAACTTTCTTTGACTACCACAATAAAAAAAAGTCTCTCTGCAGAGCTGTTGTGCGTGTATGTAAACAGCCCAGAATAAAAAGAGCAGAGCACTGCTCATGCACTTCTAAGGCACTTCTAGTGCTGTCTCTCAAATAAAAAAAATATCTCCAGATAGTAATCTCTCAAATTCTGCTACTGCAATCAGTGGCAGTAAATAACTTTTTAAAAAATTAAGAAATTCTGAAGAAAGGTTCAGAGTATCACAAGATGAAATAGTCTCACACAAGGAAAGCCCTGCACTTTGCTCTAAAGAAAAATGAAACAGATAAAGAACCAAAATTGGAAGTATAATTAATTTCAGTTATTGTTCTCTGTTCTAGCAATTGATTTGATTGCAAACCTATTTATTCTTTGCTATTAATATGGAAGAATATCTTATCCCTTTTTTTAAGATCCTAATTTAAATGATTAATGTCAAAATTTCCTTTTCTGCCAGGAGTGCATTCAGAAAACATACAAACATTAGGTAATAATTTAATTATTCCTGTTTCCAATGCAAATATGAAATATTGAAAGAGCAAAATGGCTAGGAAGAACATAATAAAACTCAGGAAATATGTACTTAAAAGTCTGATAATTAGGTTTTTAAAAAAATAATTAGGTTTTTTAAAAAAAATAATCTTTTAATGTCACTAAACAGTACTGGTGTTGATGAGTAATGATGAAACCTGTGACCAAATCTGTCTTTGTTCTGAGGCAGCTCTTCATTTTAACATCACAGTTCATCCAAAACTCTGCTGCTGGGTATAACTGAAGGCGGTTGGTAGTTAAAAAGCACGCGGTGAAAAGGCTGAAACCTCCTCCATTATCTACTTTTAAGTCTCTTTTTGGATCTCACCCAGGTCACGGCTTCTGTAAAATATTAGAAAACACTTAGGCAGCCAATGTACTGTATCTACTGCCTCCCCTAATGCACTCTTCCTCTGTCATTCACCTGCTTCTGATTGCTCTGGTCAAGGAATTGCTGGGACAGAAGCTCTGATGAGCAGGAAGCACTGTTTTGCCACACACGTCTCAGTGCAGCGTGTTCTCATCCTCATACTTTAATGTAGGATGGTCACTAGAACAATAAGCTTGGGATATTTCTGGCTGAGAGAAAAGAAAGGGAGAAGAATAACTGCCAGATTTTATTTTGGACGTGAGTGCCACTATGTTAATGTCATCAATAAGAGAACTTAATTGGCAGAAGAATAGATTGATCTGACAATAATATAGATTTACAAAGACACCAGTCCATATATAATCAAGCACCTTTCAAGACCTGCCAAATATAAAACCAGGACATTGCTGAAGGGAAGTGTTTTCTTCTACACACCATGGGAATTGCTCTTAGATGAGCAACTTCAGTTTAAATTTTATATTTTTTCTTTGTTCATTATTTTAATTTTTCTCTATCAACAGTCAAACCATATAAAAATATAGCAAAGATATCAGAATACCAGAAAAGGATCAGAATTATCAGAAAACAATGTAATAGATAATGAAAGAAGAGAGGGAACAGAATATTTTCCACACTGAACAAGACATTGTCACTGGTAGCTCTGAGCTACTCAGATCTGAACACCCCCAAGTGGTGCTGGGTCTTACACCTAGAAGCTTAGTTTAGGCCTGTTTCCAGCTAGCTGAGTTATTCAGGGTGACAAGATGTGCTGACACGGGTCCTCAGCAGGGACAGCATGCATGGAAAAATGTGTGCTAAGGTGGAGGTTTTCTGCCACACTCCTCCATTGTTGCAAGGACTGGCTGTTGGCAGAAGAGTTCCAATGCAGATGAGGTTTGCAGTACAGCTATTAAAATATTCCAGAGCACTAGGCTAATGCTAAGATCTGTGTGTGAGGAAACCATCTGCCACCTGTGGCTTCTATGTCACCCCTTTTGTTCATGAGCTTTGGGGTGCCCACAGATCACCTCTGCTCTCCTACGCACACAGGAGAGAACAGAAATCATCTGTGAAATCCCCCCCCACAAAAATGAAAAGGAAGCTTTTTCATTTTTTCAAATGCTAAATGAGGAATTTGAATGAAAAAAATGTTTTCACTGGGATAGAGGTCAGTGCAATATTTGGCATATATAACAACCCCAAAATTCCAAAGAATTCCATAAAACCCCATTCTATTAAACCCATTACTAAGGTATAAGTCTGATTATAGTTTGATCTTAGTTATTTACATTCAATTTCTGATAATGATATGATTGGGATTTCCTAAATCTCTCACATAAGTAAACTATACATAGTGCAACATATATGACACCATAGAACATTTGGAATTTAAAAATATAAATCCTCTTAGTGAGGCACTGAAAACAGATCATCATGTTGATGCAACTTAATGGAATTCTAGAACTGATTCAAGTTAGGTTTTACTTTAATTCATCGGATAATAAGTGTGAAGTGTAATTACATAATATTAAAATGCAGTGAAATTGTTTCACACAACAAAGCTTGACCATTAAAAATTAGACAACAGAGGTGGCAAGAATATGCTGCACTAAAGCTGCACCAGCAATGTAACTTCTTTGCAAGGAATAAGTCTGAAGAAATATTTTACTTAAGTCTTTTAAAAATCCTTCACAAATGCCATCTGGTTATGGCCATTACCTATGAAGAGATTGAAAGGAGTGGCTTTACAGAAATATAAATAAGATACTGCAGCATGAGACAAAAATAAATGAACATTTAAACTGCACTGTATAGTAGTTATTTTCCCTGATAAATATATTTATCTGGGGAACAAGACATAAAATGAAAAACCATACATTGTTGGAAACCATTTTTAAATCACATATCTCCACAATGTTGTTTTTTTACAAATAAGGGAAAATTATTGTATAACTGAGTTAGGAAAGTGCAATACTTCTTAAAAATAGTCCTCTTCTAAAGATATTAAATACGAATACTCTGAAAATGACAATAGTGTTTACCATGGAAATAATATTTGCACAAAACAGGACACAATAACATCTCCTAAAACAACTGAGCAGCAATAGCAGTGCCACTCTGCGTTTCAAATATTTATATCCAATGTATTTATAATAATCTTCTCAAAGGTTTGTGAGAAATAAATCTAATCTCCCCCTCTTTTTTCAATCTATGCATGGTATATGTGCTAACTTACTGAATTCATCCTTCATGCAATTCCAGTTTATTAAAGAGGTTAAAAATTTATAAAACTCTGATGGGATATGGTTTTAATGCTTCATCACACTACCCATCATTTGCTTTTCAATCTAGATCAGAATGATCTTTCCGACTTCCCTGCAATCACCTACCTGCACAGCTAATATTTTCTGAGCGTTCTCCTGAGAGGCTGCCTGGATCCTCGCCAGCCCAGCCTGGCTGGAGAGGCCTCGCTGGAGAGGCTCCACCACTCGGCCAGCGTGGCCCCGCTCCATCGCCCCGGCAGCTGGGACAGCCACGCCAGCAGCGCCAACGCCGATGGCCACGGACACGGCAGCAATGGGGGGCACGCTGGGGGGGACAGGCCAGAAGGTAGGTGGGGGGAGGAAGGAGAAAAAAAAAACCCAACAGGAAAAAAAAAATTAAATTCCCAAGTCAGAGCAGGAGAGGAAATTAATGGCAGCGTTCAAGAAGAATGATGGAGGGAAATATAGAAAGCAGTCAATAGCCCATTCTGCGCTGTACGGACCTGACAGGAATTTCACAGTCTCTTGGTTTTTCAGCCCACTCATGTGCATTCGTCAGAAACCAGTCACATCTGGCTGCCAGGATGGGGGGTTAATTTTCTCTAAATGCCTCAGCAGTTTTGTTCTAGCTGAGGCAAACTCTGTGACTGCAAAGCTGATGAGTAAAATATTTCTACTTCACCCAGTTTAACTCAAAACCGATAGCCTCGGGACATATTGAACCTTTCTTAAAAAAATAATCTTTTGAAGCTTTTTGCAATGGCACATCAGGTCAGGCCAAAGTTTAAAATACAAGTTTAAGACTTTGATGGACACAAGGGCTTTTTTTTTTCTCTGTGTAAAGCTTATCATAGCTTGGCAATGTGTGCTTTAGTGCATGACAAAACTAAAGAGAATTAACTTAGCCATCAACTGCTCGGGGAGAACAATAACAGGAAAGAAATTTCCATATAGAAGTTCCTATTAATCTACCCAGCTATAACCACATGACATGAAAGCATCTAACAGCATTAAATTGCACCAAATGCAGTGGCTGAGAGTGACACTACTTAAAAAAAGGATTTTGTATTGACATAAAGAAAAGAGAACACTTATCCTAGGAATCGTATTCAGTGCAAAGGATCCTAAGTGATTCCAAGTGGGAGTACTTACCTGAAGGCTTTCACTTTTGGTTAACAGTACTGATTGTTAAATCCACAGTTAAGACTACAATCAGTTTTTCCTTTAACTGCAAGTATTTGGAACACATAAACATTGTGTGCTGGGTCTCAGTCTAGAACAAAAATGTTTTAAAGAGATCTAAAAATCTACCAACAGAGAATGGTTTTGAAAACATCTGAGGGTTTTGGCAAATACTGCAAATGCTGCTGCATACTATAGACTAGCTGTAATTTAGAAAATAGACATTTAAACCATATCATTCATTGCTTAGTGGAAATACACAGGTTTGAGTTTCATCAAGTTAATTATTTCAATAAATTCCATTGCTATTGTTATCATGAAGCCTTCAAGAGTATGCCTGTCAACCAGATTAACACAATGGATTGTACCATTCCTTTGGAAATATTGCATTTCATTAGAGGTCAATGCCACAGGTCAATGATTGGATCAGTTATAAAGAAGCTTTTACATTATAAGATATGACTGCTCTTTAGGAGCAAGCGTGGCATACCAGGTGAAAAATACACTTTTTCGAAAGAATGTAGGCTACAGTAATAGCTAGTGAGCTATTACAGCCTAGAGAGTAATTAATGCACATTTTCGAAATTAATGGCCTGATTTTTGGAGATACCAGGTTTCCATAAGTCCCCTTAGATTCCATGGAAGCTCTGAGTATGCTGCATCTTTCTAAATGAGGCTCTAAAATATTAAAGATCCTTGTACATAACATTTTGTATTCTGCCTGTGTATGTTAAAAATAACATAAGGTAAGGTAAACAAACTCAATTGAAAAATTAAAAAAAAACCCCAAAACAACCTGAATGACAGCCAGAACCTGAACCCAAATAGTACATTTTCCAGTTTGAAGAACCTTTTTTAAGTACTGGAGCTTCTTCCTGTCTATTTTAAAAATGTCTCTTCCTGCCTGTCTGCTGTTACTTTATTTTGAAATCTCACTTTTTCTGTTACCACTCTGAAGTCTGAAAAAGAATGCAGGTGAGAGAGGGGCAAAACATAAGAACTTAGGACATATTAATAAAACAACCTGCTTCAGGCCTGGAAAAACAAATTAAGTAGAAAACTAGTTTTGGATTATCAAAATCCTGATTTTGTAAAAAGTTAAATTAATTGCAAAATATATTGCATTGCTATATGATAAGGAAAATGGTGATTGGGGGAGCATGTGAAAGGATTTGACAGTAAACAGTGAAAGGGATTGGTGGTTATCAAGTTTGGTGGCTATCCGATTTCTTGTCTTGAGAGAATTAAAACACATTCAAAAGTTTTGAGGTTTAACTATATGAAAATTGCTATATTTATTGACAAACTGACAGTTTATAATGGCTGTTGTCCAGTACAACCTTTGCTAGTGTTTCTCATTCCAAAATTACAAGTCCATTACAGATGATGCTATTATGTATCATTTTTTGAAATGCATCTCATATTGCAAAAATATTTTATTGTGCCTAACATAATGGAGCCAAAAACAAATATTTATTATTTTACAATATTAATTGCAACATAAATAACATTTGTGCATGTGGTCAGAAAAACAGGTTTGTGAGAAAGTAGCAACTTGATCACATATTGTTGCCTGCAATCTTAGAGTAAACTGATGAACTCACTATCCTAGGAGGGGCCAAGTGAATTCCTGAGTCAACAGTAGAGCTTTAGCTGAGGGAGTGATTAAAAAAATTAAAATCTCAACTTAGCTAAAGAGCACTTCTAACACACAAAAAAAAGATTTCATAGGCTTTGCCATGATCTCCCTGTCCCTACAGGCACCAATACTGTTCTGGCAGATGCTGTTCTTGCTCATATAACAAACATATAGTTGTTAGCTTTTCCTGATCTTTTTCATTTTTTGTCAGACATAGAGACTTAAAAAGGCATGGCATGCAGGAGTTAAATACATGGCATTGTTGCTTGCTCATTAATTTTTCCATGTTGTGTTTTTTAGTATTCTGAGCTCATTGAGACAAATGCTGGCAGACAAGTTAACAATATCCATCTCCAGTGGCCAAGGTGTAGAAATAGGTACAGTAGCCAAATATTTATGTGAAATTCACTTTGGTTTTGATGTTTGCTTTGCCGTGACAGCAGGACTGAAGGACAAAGGAAATAGAAAGACGAGCAAGCTCCAGATTTTGGGGATTCAAAAGGAAAGGAAACACTGTGATTCCTGTTTCTGTCATTCTTGAATCTGCCATGGCTGCAGCTGATACAGGTGGACAGAAGGACGATTTTTGCAGCAAGCAGTCTTCTCCTAGTCCTCATCCTGAAAACAAGGAAACAGTGAGCCAATGGCTTTGCTGGAGTGACACCTTTGGGAGCTGCTGGGGAAGATAAATAATCTCATGGAGTGGCCCTTGCCATTCTTCTGCTTTGGGGCTTCACTATCATTCCTCTGGCATTGTAGCTCCCCTCCGTGACTCACAGCAGAGGGCACCATATGACTCCATAATTACTTGATTCCTTTTTACACCTGGCGCTAATATCATCCATAATATCAGCATAAATTTGGGAGAAGGATGAGTGAACTACCTGATATTACTGTCCTACTAGAGAGGAAACTTATGATTTGGGGTACCTTAATCTGTTCTCACCTTTACCTTTTTTTGTTATAATAAATCTAGGTACTTCATTTAATCCATACCTGACTTGCAGTAATATGAATGAAATCAAGGTAATATTTTAACCTGTAATTTCTTATTTAAAGGAATCAAAATGGATTAAGAAGTATATTATACTATTTGAAGCTCAGGCCTATTAAAGCCTAATTCATTATTCCAGTGGCATTGTTTCTAGGTCCTTGTTTATTAATGTTACCACTATATTCGGATCCTCTATATTGCAAACCACAATTAAACTGAAAGAAAATCCCGAATAGAAAGAAGTAACTTTATCTTATTTAGACCAGAACATTTTTTTAATTTTGTTGTCTGGAGGTTCACAGGAATCCAAAATTTTCACTTGCTTGTCTTTTATTACAGAGTCTAGCTGCATAGCACTAGAACAACACTGATTGTAGACATATTTGACAATGAACCAAAAGCTAGGGATTTTTACTTGTTTAAACACCAAATGTCACATGGCCCCATTAAGAACACAAAGTGAACAGCACCTGGAACTCAGTCATGATGCTTTTTCTCAGTCAATAATATACTATTTGGACTGCTTCAATTTCCAATTCTGGACAGTGATGGCATGCTAGCATCATATTGGGTTAAGATTACAAACATATTTCTCCTCTTAGCTGTTTTTAAATAATGAGATTCAGTTGATCTGAATATAGATGTTTCACTTTTACCCCGAGAATGAGAAGACTCGCTATGAATAAAATGTTATTTTATTTTACAAAATTATTCCTATTATAAATGTATTCTGCATTTAGAATACATACTTACATATAAGGTGTCTGATCCATTCAAATGGGTGATACAGAAAATAGTAGATACTAATACAGGCAAAACTATTATTCTCAAAAAGAAAAAGCTTATCTCAAAATAAAATTATCCTTAAATTTTGCCAAACTTTATACATTTGATCTAAAAATATGCATGGCAGGTGTTCACCTCAGGCTGAGTTTGTTTGGGTAGGCCAAGCAGCTTGCTATTTTGTTTTCAGGAACTCTAGGCAAAATAAATTATTGTGCTTTTGTTACCAAATTACATGTTTATTTCCTTTATTAGATGCAGTTTGGAAAGAGGACTCACATTTTACAGGAGACAGCGTTTTTCTGTGTGATATGACTTTTTCATAAATATATTCTGCTAAAAACTGTAAGTCTTTGGAAAACTATTGTCTGCAAATAGTCACAAACAGATGTTTTCAATTTTTATAATTTTTTAATAGCATATTGTCCTCTGTGAGCATTCTTGACCTTCTCAGTAGTCCTACAGTTGTTCACATTATGTACCAATATTGCTAAGCAAGTAAGAATGCTTGTTTCTGTGTAACTCTACCCTGTACATAAACCATCTTCACAAAGTGGTTTGTCACACATTAGGTCAGGAATACAGCACTGAAACTTGGTCGTCGTCTTTAATTAGGTCATTATTTTGGTCTTGGATGAATTTAATTAGTGACAGCAATGTGACTATCTGTGTACCAGAACAAATACCCATCTATTGATGCTCAGAAAACCTGGAGAAACAAGGCTTTGCAAAAAATGGATAGCTTCTTCAGATCAAATTGTGAAACCTGTGATAAGGATGCCAATTTGTGATTAAGAAATCCAACTGTTAATCAAAACTGGTGTAATTCTAACCATCATAGTTTAATCTAGGTTTTCCATAGCTATGGTTGAATGCAATATCAAACAAGGAGATACAAACCTAGACAGTAAGATGGAATATTTCCCAGTGCAATAATATTTTACCAGAAGAAAAACTGGTTCTGTGGTTTTTTTTTTATTTCAAGAACTGACTGAAATTTCTTTTTCCTCTTCTAAATTTTCTTTCAGAAATAGCCTGAAAAGTAGGAACCAAACTCAGCTACATGGCTCAAGGAATGGGAATTTCTCTGATTACAGAGACTTTGAGACATAACTGTGATGAAAACAGGATGATTCCAGACTAAAAAACATCCAAGCAAATGCAAATTGAAACAATTAAAGAACAAGTTGCTGAAAATGATGCAGTTACAGTAGGTATATAGAGCTTCTTACCAAGTGATTAAAACCATTCGTGGATATTAAAATGAAGAAATGGACTAAGCATCAGCAAGAATGGAAAAATACACATAGCTGAGGCAGATGAGAGAAACAGATGGGCAGAGCACTTCCAAGAAGTCTCACTAGACTCAGCCTACTACCTATATAATACCATTATATAACCATTTAATATTTAAAATAACCAATTGAGACGTCAGCAATAAACACAGCAATCCAGAAGCTAAAAAATGTCAAAGCAGAGAGCAAAGGTCATAACCATGGAGAATATTATCCAGTAGGATATATCCAGGATACAATATTTAAACTCATAGGATTATTCTGAAAAAAAAAAAAAGGTAAATTTTTCCTGTCTCTCCTGCTAAAGAAATAATTTTCAAAGCAATATTATACAGGATGTGAGGTGACATTGGGCAGAAATCTTAATAAGCAACAGGCTTGATTTATGTGCGGTGAATATGACTGAACTAGAGGTAGTTATGTACCACCATGAAAGTACATCATCAGTTCTCAAAAACAGTTGGAAAGCTCATGTACATGTGCAATCCTATATGGAACATGAAACCAGGTTTACTCTTTGAAGAAGACATAGAATGGAAGACAATATCAAGGCTCTTGGATATAATGCTGCAGAAATGTATTATCATTCTCTGCCACACTGTACCCCTGTCATGTCAACTAAATAATTTAAACTCAGCTTTCCAGAGATAAATGGGAATTTTATCCTGGTTTTTGTTGTTGTTGGTTCTGGGAATCCGATTTAAATCTTTAACTTTTAGATATAATTGGGAATGGCAGGTTCAACAGAAAGTAGCAGGGAGATTTGGAATCATACTGTGCCATGAAAAAGGTGTATTGCTGACACTAATTTTTCCAGAGATAGACTTTTAGGCCACTGATTGCTACCTTAAGCAGCTAAACCCATAGTTATTTTATGATTTTGAAAATACAGAAAACTAGGACTATTTTGCTGAATTGTTTTATTAAAACACAACTCTGTTTGCATGCAGTGACTGTAACCCTTTTAATCCCACTCCTGATTGACACTGACATAACTGACCTTCTGGATTATACAAAACATCATCCTGTAATTCTGCAGTAGCCCCTCTTGAGACATTAGTTTCTTCCAAAATGTAGCAGACCAAAATGCAGCTAACAGAACAAGCACTTACTACTACTCACTGCTATCAGTAGTAGCCTACTGTGGTTTTCAGATCTAAGCAAATTAGCCTTACATGTTGAACAGAGACTAATAAGTCACTTCTAAATCTACACCTTCTCTATTTCCTACGGTGCTAATCTGATATCAGAGGATTCAATGTGTGTGTCATATTAATTCAACAGTGCACTGTGAATGCTAAACTCTATGTAAATGACATAAGCCTTATCAGTTCCATTCATTGTTACAACTCAAACAACGGCAATTACAACAACTCCACAGGTTTGGCACCGTAAGAATGGCAGCTTTATTAGCAAAATCCAGTTAATATTTATCTTTTTATACTATTCCACTACCAAGTTACACCTGTGCAATATACAAAGCTCCTAGGTAATGAGATATTTCTTTATTGTCAAATCTGCTCCACAGACTGCTGGTAAAGATTACATAGTTCATTTAAATAAAGCTCTTTTGTCAACAGGCTGGATATACTTTTAAAATGAGTGAAAACCTCATGAAAAAAACAAATCTCAGCTGATGTGCAAGTATACATGAAAAGATGCACTTGTGTTTTTGACCTTATTCCAGCTGTTAATGCTTTAGTAAGCAGATTAGCAGTATTACATTTTAAAATTGGAAAATTGTATTTCAAGATCCACTGAAAAACAAACTAAGAAATGTCTGAAAAATCAGAGTACAATCTTCTACTAAAAATATTGGTGAATGCAGAAAAAACATTGACTAATGGAGTAAGAAAAAAATGAAAGAGTAGTGGTGTGATCTTTGACTGCTGTTGGGAAAAATGAAGAAACTAGACAACAGAGTAAAATCAGGGTTTCTTTATGTTTATTGTGGCTGCTACTGAAATACCAATATGAAGATTAAAAGTGTGCTTTCTATATAAGATTCCTAAAAATTTAGCCTAGAGTTTGATACTGAGTAGATACAGAATATGTGTGATGTTATTCTTTCCTCAAAGATTTCTTTACTTGCCAGTTTCTACTGCAAGAGAAGGAAAATACAGCTGTACTTATTATCTCTTTATATAACTTAATCACACTTTGAATTAGATACTCTTATTTCATCCCCAGGAGCCTGAAGCAACGAATGGAAACATCTCGAAAAGGTGCCGATAATTGCACTTACTCCAAACCAAAGATTTTTTTATTTAGAATTCCTTAAATTTTTTCTTGCCTCCTAAACTCTGATCTGCAGAAGCCTATAACTTTTTTTCAACTTCTCTTTGGTATTTGCAAAAAGCCATTAGAGGAACATTTCAGAGAGCAGAAGCTGAAGTGTCAAACACTGCAAGTAAAGAAGATTGCTCCAAAGGAATTTCTGACCTCACCATTAATTTCTTCTGTTAAAGCAGCCATAATCCCTAGTCATTCCTTTTCCAGATTCTGCTGCTTACTCTGCAGAAATTGCACAATAAAAAATATCATCTTTCATCCTCTGTCCCCTCCTAAAGGATTTTTGGAGTATAATTGTTAACATATCTTTCAAAAAGTAAACTAGGCCTCTTTTGGCATGTAGTGTTGCTGAAATTTTTTTTTCATGAGCTTATAATTTTAAAACTAAAAATAATAAACAAACTTTAACAGGACTACATTACACTACTTTCCCAAACAATTTAATGGTGAGGTCTAAGACTCGCTCCATGTTTGTGAAGGGTGAATTTTTGGTTTTTTGCTACCTTTTAAAGGCACTAAGATTAATTATCAAAACGTCCTTCATTTGTATATCTAGAAGAATAGAGAGAGAGCACCCTGCCTGTATTGACTAAAGCACATCAAATATTATGATGATGAACATTTATATTCAGCTGTTGCTTCCAATTCATATAAAATTAATTGCATTCCTGATCACTGCAGAAGAGTAAAATGTAATTCAAAGAACACATTTTATCTTTTTTCTGGGTAACACATACATTTATTAGTTATCCCTTATAACTTCATGAAAATTCAAGGATCATAAATTAAGCCCACCTTGCGCCCTGGCCATACGTGAGCTTGTTGTCATCACAGAGTGCTGCCATTCCATTTGTGTTTCGGGGCCCTTGGCACCTGGCAGTGATGTCAGTCACCAACCTATGCCTAGGTTTTGTGCAGCAGGACCATGCATTGCAATAATCTAGATCATACTGTGGGCCACTCTGCAGCTGCACATGTCCCTGGATGCTGGCTGAATCCCCACCAGCATCCCTTTATCCATGATAGAAAATTAACTTCTGGTTAACCAATGCAAGAATGACACAGCCTTCAGTTTGCACAGGGATCTCCCACATGTGTTTGTACAATCCACCACCCAGCCAGCAAAAGCAGCCCAGGAGCAGGGGATTCTGTAGGACCAACTTGGGCACGGAGAGGTAAGTGTGCCTCCTGGAAGGCAATGAATCAACCAGGAGAGCAGCTGGCCAATTAAGATGTGCCTAACTTCTTGCCAGATGTTACCTTTGTGCTGATGGCTGACTGCATCTTAGAGATGCACATTATTTCTCAGCCCCTGGGGCTACTTTGGTACTGTTAAACAAACAGAGCCAGGAGCCTCTCTGTGGCAGTAAGGCTGAGAGGTGCAGGCAGGCTTTGCCCACACTGTGTAGTCCACTGCCACTTCTCAGCCTTGTGTGATGACCTCACTGCCCTGAGACACACACAGTATTTTAGGGGTCAGAGGGGTTAACATCTGAATGACTGAATTAATGTAAACTTTGAACTTCAGCCTATGGAGAACGAAACCTAGACTAAGCACTGCATACCCTGGGACATGGCAAGGTCTCCTGGGATAGTGGTGGAGTCCTGTATGGTGTTCAGGGAACTGAAACTGGTGCTGTCCTGTTAATATTGTCTGCTTGAAGCAGAGCCTGATGCATGTTGTTCCTCATATTGTGTTAGTCTTTCTCTCAGAAAGTGCTGACTACCACAAGTCAAAACAGCACCACGTGTTACCCAAAATATGCAGCTTGGAGTGCTAGGAAGCAGGTCAAGCTGGATCTCTAATCCTCTTTTATTTTGAAGACTAGGTATAGTCTTCACAGCCAAGAGTCTACTGATTCCTTTTCGAATTGTCTTGGAAGAGCCAGATAAACATATGCTCTTCACAAACAATATGCATTGAATTCATAAATAAAAGGAATTAATGGGCAGAAAGGGATTAGGAAGGGATTGTGAAGGCTGAAGGGGGTCCAGCTTCAACAAGAATGGAAAAATGTATGAGGCTACAAGGTCAAAGAGTGGGTCAGGTTAGGACCCATGCTGTGATGGAAAAAGAGATATCTTGAGAGTCATAAACTGAAATCTTTAAGTGATCAACTAACTTGAATTTGACACCCTTTGTCTAATCAAACACTCTTTTTTCCTTATCTAGAATCAGCAATCAGATTTCATAAATCTTGTGAAAATTCATCCTCGTCCCCTCCCATTCCTGACTTTGAGTCTAGCTCTAATTTACATCTTTAGGCTAAACAGTTTTCCCACTTGCTCACCTTAGAGGTATATATAAAGTGACGGAACATCCTTCTTGCTTACTAAACATAAGAATCTTTTGAGGTTTACAAAGATTCAGATTCCAATACCCGCCACATCTACACATCATCTTCATGGTACAGTCATTTATTACATGCGATTCTTGGTTGTATTCTCACAGGGACCTCTAAAGAGTTACTTGATTCCCTGATCTGAGGACAGAGCACTCAGACAGGCAGTCCTGCATTTTCCATACTCCCATTATCTGCTTGTCCTCAGAAAGGATGGGTATTATATTGAAAAAATTAATATTACAGGGAAGGCAAGAATTAAAATGGTGTTCATAGAATATAGTTTACAATTAGTTAGATACTTAGCTTCAGTCTGTCATAATATGTATTTTATTAACTAGCCATTGAGATAATTGGAATAAAATATTTGCCAGAACCCTTTGTCCTCAGAAGGGCTTAAGCATTCAGCCATATTTCTGCAGGAAGCACAATGTGAGCAGAAGGAAAAGGCTAAATGAACTGTCAGTAATTAAATCCCTCACTAGCTACTCTAAGTCATTCATACAAAACAATTACATTATAAGAAATGCCACAGGTATGATGTAAGTTAGGACTTAAGGAGAAGTCTGAATAGTATTCCAAAAACATTGCTTTCTTTTACAAATCCTTCTTAAAGTTCTGAAAAGAAGATGAAGAAAATTAAGAGCAAGAACCAGAAGAACAACAAATAAGAAAGCATGTGTCTGAGAAGGCAGGAATTAGAATTCTGTACCTTGCAGGTCTATTTCAATCTACAATATTCCCACCTTAATATTTCCTAAAAAAACCCTAACTAAATATAAAAAAAAATACTTTAGAATAAATCCCAATTCAATTATTTGTGTTAAGTTTTTGAAGAGTTTGAGCAAACAAACAAACAAAAGGTTTCTACACTAGTGTTCTTCCTGCTCTCCTGTACAGAACCTTTCAGCCTTCAAATTTAGAGAGCTCAGTCAAGTAAGCAATTTGCAGTTCAAATTTCGAAGTATATTCTGTGTCTCTTCTAGTGTCTGCTTGTTGTGTTGGGTTTGCCCAGCCAGGTTTTGGCCACAACTTTTGGTAGGAGTGACTTTTAAGAGGAGCTTTCCCATGTTCAGCAGAACTGCCAGAGAAGAGAGGAGTGGGAGCATGTGAGAGGAACAGCCCTGCATATACCAGGGGCAGGGCAGAAGGAGGGTGAGAAGGTGCTCCAGAAGGTGAAGCTGAGATTCCTTTCGAGCCCATGGCGAGGGAGCTGTGCTCCTGCAGCCCATGGACATCCAGGGGGATGCAGAGATCCAGTAATCCCCCATAGAGCAGGTGGGTGCCTGAGAGGAAGCTGTGAACCTGCAGGAGGCCCATGCTGGAGCAGGCTCCTGGCAGGGATCTGCAGACCCATGGAAAGCGGAGCCCATGCTGGAGCAGGTTTCCTGGTAGGACTTGTGATCCTGTGGGGGACCCATGCTGATGAAGGCTGTGCCTGAATGACTGCACCCCATGGAAAAAGTGACCTGTGTTGGAGCAGTTTGTGGAAAACTCTTGCCCTTGGGATAGACTCATGCTGGAGAAGTTCATGGGGAGCTGTTTCCTTGTGAAGGGCTCTACACTGGAGCAGGGGCAGGATTTATCTCCCTGTGAAAAGTGATAAACTGACCACAACTCCCATTCCCTGTCTGTGCTACTGGTGTGGAGGAGGAGGAGGAAGTGGGAAAGAGGGAGGCATTGGGGGAAGGTAGTTTTTCTTCTCATTATCCTGCTCCATTCAAATGGACATGGATCATACAAGATGGCTAATAATGATATACTGTGCTGGTAACTAGCACTGGGTCAACTGTAACAATGTAGGTTTGAACATTTTTAGCCAACGAGAGATTAATTTGTGCATTTCACTGGTTTTTTTTCTTTATTTCATCTTCTCATTGCTCAAAAAGATCTTTAACATGCTTTCACTTCTTAACTTTTACTCAAGTTGAATTCTGTTTTTTCCATGTGTGCATCATATTTCCCTCACTTTTCCTCCTCAATAACATGCAATTTGGCAGCCATCAATTAGATTGCAGTGCCATTGTACATGATTTATTATATTTCAGAATGATAAAGCAGCACTTGATCTTGTGGTAAGATAAGGTCTCTGGTCCCTGATAACAACTTCAATCACAGGACCATATTTTTTCTGTCACTGAAAAAATTCTATGCAAAAGCTAAATAAGTCTTAATTTCCTGATATGTTAAGAAGTTTCCAGTTACTTCACCCATTTCTGAATATTAAAAAAAAAAGGTACTGGTTGTTGGCATTCCTGTTCCTTGTATGTGCCAATTTTTCAGCTTCAGGCTATCTGTGCTATGGGGCATGCCCTGTTGCCCTCATCTGGAGGGTCCATAGAAACACAACACATTTTTCTTCCCTTCTTCATGCAGCCATTCACAGCGCAGTGGAACTCAGAACCCTCAAACAGGTGAGGTCTTGGCCTGCTGCTGCATGGGGAAGTAGCCAGGACATGCACCCACAAATCTGAGCTGGGTGTGTCCTTCCTCCAGAGGACAGACAAAGCCTGAAACAAGCACAGCCCAATCTTCTATTTTACACCCCGCTTTGAGGAGCAAAGATCCACAGAGTGGCATCAAGGACAACAGCCATATTTCCAATTTATGAGAAAAGAACCCAAAAGCAACAATGTTAGTAGAACTAACAGCAATTTAATTTGCTCAGCATCTGCAATGGCCCCTAGGATTTGTCATTTTTATACTGCAGCAAAGAAACTGCAGCAGGAGTTTCCTACTCCTAGGAGGCCAGGCTGTAGCCCAGATAGATCCATGCCTCATCCCTGAGCACCACAACAGGGAGTCTATTAAGACTGACAAGGCTGACTGCCCTGAAATTGCAGACTTTTAAAACACCGACATTCTTGGCTCCAGTGGCACAAGGGCTCAGGACCTGTGCCCCAGTTCTTGGGCGACACCTCAGGACCTCTGGGTGTCAAGGGTGTGCTGTCAGCCACCAGAGACCCTGCTGCAGAGCTGAGACCACAGCCTCTATTTTGGGGAACCACACAGGCACAGTCATGCTGGCAAGACCGATGGCAGTCTGTCTGGAGGAGCTGCGCTGGGGACACACACCCCAGACTAGCACGACCCCAGGCATCTCTTTGCAACTCTGAGGGTAGCACTGCAAACTCAGTTTCTGTTGTTGAGAAATTAATTGAACACAAGATGTTAAATAGTCACTTTGGTTTTTTGTTTCATTAATGTTGCTGACAGATTTTCACTTATTTTCTGTTATTACTTAGATGTGTTTCTTGAAATCATAATTTTTCTCATAAAAAAGGCTTTATAAGTGCACCAAAATCAGCCATTAATAGAGAGGTATTATATTTACAAAACAAGTATTTCAAATATAAGGCATTAAATCAAATAGATATGAAAAAATTATTGAAAACTACCTCCAAAGATGTAAGTATTTAATGGACTTCATCTTAAAATTGGTGTCTACATTCTTTTTTCTTCTTATCAAGGAGTATGACTGTATAGTGAGCTTTTCCTAACTCATAGAAAATTATACAGAATTTATGCAAATTCAAGTGCATATGAAAGTAAAGAGGTCTTCTCTAAGCATATTAGCTTCAGACTGATTCTCACTACGTTTACAAAGAACTTTGGGTTTTATAATCGTTCTTTGAAATGTGATTTCTATAAATCCTTTCAAAAAATCCAGCTTTTACCTTTGCCTAGGTAAAAGCTGGCAGCAGTAATAAACAAGACAGAAAACACATCTTTGGTTAAACTCTTTTAATGAGTAGACATTTAAACCATTAATGACCTGAGTCAGTGACTTTGGTAAACCATGAGTTAGCTGGCAGGTTCTACCTACCTTGATTTCCAAGGTTTTTAACAGCCACAATTACACAAATAGATTCAGTATTATGTTCCTATTACCAGATAAATGAAAGATGCAGAAAGGAATCTAGTTAATGCCTTTATAATCACACACAATTACCTTAAAAGGATAATAAAAAGGAAAGAAAAATGTTTAGAAGTTAGGAAATGCCAGACTTACAGTTGCTTTTGCAATGTTAATTTAGGACCCTATGCATTATGACAAAGCTTATTTATACAGTTCATAGTCCTTTTCATATCTCCTTCAAAGCAATGAGTTTGTGAGCAGATCAACATGTGGAGTGTAACAGGGTATTTCTGGGGGAGGCTATTTCTGGAGAGTGCAACAATATTCCACTTGAGACAGAGCTAAAAGGGATGAAACACTACCCCAAAGATTTTCATAGATGTGGTTGAGAACACATGACAGCTGATATTTGGGCATCTTTAACTCCTTCTCAGCCTCTGAAAGCAGAGTGGCCCTAATAGCTTTCCATCTTCTTCCACGTTCTTCCATTTCTCCATAGGCTGACTCAGACTTAATGGAGAACTTCAGCTTCTCCCTGGACTACCCTTGTGCCACAGCTCGTGACATACTATACATAACTTCACCTTTTCTAAAAATCTACTCTGGTGGGTCTACATGGAACTGAAATACAGTCATGTGTAGTATTAGCCACCAGTTACGGACAGAAGCCCCCTGATGGGATCCAGAGGACACAAATCCATGGTCAAGTGCTGTGTAGGATGGTCAAACCAGTGGAACTGACAAAGTCACCTTGGCATGGTAGAAAACAAGAAAAAGTACCATTTGGGCTTCAGTCCAAGAAGGTTTCCATGGTCTCATTTTTTTTAGCCTTTTCTAATGTATCAAGTGCCTTAAAAACAATGCTGGCAATCTTTGTTGCAGCCAATGCTGAATAATAGAAAGCATTAATGTCAGAAGCTGAATTTTCTGAGTTTGGTGATTTTTTCTATGTCTGTTTCTCTTCTACTTTTCAGAACACATATTCTAACAGCAGAAGTAACAATAATTATAGATCATCTTAATCAGTTTTCTCTTCCTGCAAAAAGGAAAAGAAAGCAAAGACCTGCACACATCACATGCATCTTGCTTTCTCTTGGAAGAAAATTCGGGCACACAAGGAAGGAGAGAAATATTGCACTTCAAAAGCTTCCCAGTTTGAAAGATCAGGAGAGTAGAACTGGAAAGCACAGAACAGGTCACTTAATGTCAGCACAGACAGAATAACCATATCCTAGACATAAAAAATAGTTATTTATTTTATTTTCCAATTAAAGACTAGGCACCATTTTTGCAGTCCTCTAATACAAAAAGGTGCTTATTTGGATGCCTTATACTATTCCAGAGTTTGAAAAGCAATGAAGAGTATATGAATAAATTTAGCTTTACAAGCTGATTTAAAAAAAAAAAACAAAACAAAACAAAACCACATAAAACCATACTGTGACCACTTTTCTTTAACATACCTTTAAATATTTAATTCAAAAGTTTAAAGGCTCCTAAACACTGACACCTTCTGAGGTCAATCATATGTACTATATAGGAAAAATTGCTATTTATTTTTCTATTACCTGAGAAATTTACATAAGATAAATCCACCAGAAGTCCAAATCAAGAAAAAAATTACCTGTTCAGTGCCATAACTATTTCACATAAGGCAACCAATTCTAAATTAATACAAAGGTCTTATCTTGAACAAAGGCTATAGGCAACAGAAAAATAAAATTAACTGCATCTTGCAGTTAAGTCATCTTGCACAGCAAAGAAATAGAAAAATTTAAAATACATACTGAAAACCCTTATAGGTACAAAGCTTTGAACTTGGTCAATAGTCTAGGGAAGCCAGGTTTTGGCAACTACACAATACCTAGAGTGTTGATAAAAAAACATTGTATGTCACTGGACATAAAAAGATTTATAATACAGAACTCACTGAAATACAGTCACTGGGAATGTAGAACAAATAAACATTTAATTTTATCATGCAATCTGATAAATATTTATTGTATAGTTCAAGAAAGCATCTTAATAAGAGTTCAACTCTCCTAATTCACATTCCCCAGCAGAGTAGGCATGTTTGCTACCTGTGGGTTTTCACTGCAGGGCATAGCATTTTAGGTAAAAAAGCCAAACCAAACCAAACCAAACCAAAACACCCCAACCACAACAACAATTACAACAACAACAACAACAAACAAAACAAAATAAAACAAAACAAAAAACCCACAACCAAAAAAACCCAAACCACCTAACAATTCCTTTTCTCTCCAAAACTGAAAAGAGACAGCTTCACAAGCATTAAAATAACTAAATTAATAAAATTAAAGGTAGAATCATACAATGATTTTTATTTTGGCTGAATGCAAGTCTGTAAATAAGACTGTAAATACAATAACTGATAGTTAACAGCTGTTTATAGTACTAATACATCTACTAAACTGATTATCATGCTGCCTGTAGGAAAGGAAACAATTGTATTTGCATGCCTACAGATCAAGTCTATTCTATTTCCTGTGGATCATCTATGTATACGTAGACAGGTGTGTTGCCTTCAGGCTATTTTTACTACAAAACATCTGAAATCACAACTGTGAACCAGTTCTGCAGGTGAGAATTTTCCCAACAGAGTGTTTACACTTGAATTTGGAAAGTTCTGTGCAGCTTTAAGGAAGAGTAAAGTATTCACTGAACAACCAAGGCCACTGGTTTTAGAGCTGGCTTCCTTACAGGGACGCATATTAATAATCCAATCTTTCAGAAAGGCTTATTCTTGCCAGGAAATAATTTGGGCTACTATTACCTAGTGCTTAAACATAAAGGTTTAGGAACCTTGCCTGAGGCACTGGAGTTCAAAAGCTTTGCCCAACACCTAAATTAAACAGCATTGTGCTACAAACATGTAAGAACAGGAACTGCAACGTCTCAAAAGACAAACTGCACCTACACTGCCTGTGGCTGCACTTACCCAGAGCTTAACTTCAGAACTCCCCTTGCACCTTTAAGAAATTACTGCTTGAGGGACAGCATGAAATTCCTATGTGCACAAAAATTAACTTCTATTCAGTATAATTTTCTTATCTGTCAGATTTTTAACTATTCCTTTTCATAGCTTCAGGAAAAAAAAAGAAGAAGAAAAAAACCCAACGTTTTTCTAATGGGCCACTGATCAGAACTGTTATTCTGATGGTGAAATCCCAAAGGGAGACATGTTTCAGATATGAAGTATTCCCTCCAGAGTCCCTGGCAGTCATAGAAAGAAGAACTTCTTGATGTATAAAGACGGTGTCACCATTGTCAGAGAATACTACAGCAGGAAATGAACCACAAATAAAAGCAATGTCTTTCTGCCTAGGAATCAAAATAGTTGTTTTTTAACCTACAATAATTTTAGAGAATAAAATCCTAATGAATGCTTGCACACATTATGAGAAAAACCCCTCTTGTCTGTAGTGTTTTTTGAATGTGCATGCACTTGGGCAAATACTCAAGCTGATAATTTAGAGAGGACGAGGTTGTACACAACATATAGAGAAGGTCCCCATCAAGAAATCAAAATATCATTTTATAGAAGGTGAAATAATGTACAGTTCACAGCCAACCTCACTTTTCCAACAAATGGAGCCATAAATGCAATTTTCTGTCCTTTGCTCTGAAGAATTAATTTTAAGGTATTCATATTTTTCTTCAAGTACATCTTAAGTCTCAATTAAACCCCAAAAAGCTACAATAAAGTAACATTAAGACCCAACTTAAACCCATCACAGCAAGGAAATTCAGTCTTAGGCTAAAAATTTTGTCTCACTCTTCATCTTTAAATCATTCTGTTTTGGTTAGGAATTGTATGGTCTGGAGAAGTGTGTGATTTTTCATACTGCACAGTACATATGTTCCAGCACTTAGGTTAAAGGAAAGTCAGAATTTTTAGCCTTAACTCTGAATTTCTTTACCTTTGAAGGCTTAACTGAAGCATCTATAATTAGTTTAATATGAGTTTTTAACATTTAAATCTTTTCATCTTGGAATAGAAAGTGGAATTTCAAAAGCTCCTATTTTACTCTGTACTTCAATAGTGCTGTCTAAATTTAAAGGATTGAGCACCACTTACTACATGAGGCTGAATATATGCATTTTTAAATGGCACTTAGACATGAGTGGCTTAAATGTGGTAAAAAAGGCTTACACATTGCCAATATGAGTTACAAATTCAAACATTCGGGCATGAAAATCCTTTCTCTAAGTTGTTTTCAAGCTTCATCCTTTTTTTTTCTGTAATAACTAAAGCAAAGCCACAGTAGCTTCAGCCATTTGCATCTAAGGAAGAGATGTTTTGCTTTGGTGATATAGTTAATGAGTCTAAAAATATTCAGTATAATAATTCTGTCAAAGCCCCCACAGTCTCCTCAATGAGCAGAAGCCTGCAGGATTCCAATGGGGAGCCAAGTAATGAGCTCTCAGCATTCGCTCCCACACCGTCCAGACGAAATATACTCGGGCCTCCACGGTTCCACATCATTAGCAACATGAAACAAAGACACATGCTTGACTTTAATAAGCGACTAAAGTTGCTGGCTTATTAGGCTGTCACTGCACATAAACTCTATTTCAGTGTGACAAAACAGTTCCCTGCAAAAAACAACAACAAAACAAAACAAAAAAACCCCAAAACAAAACAAAACCCAGCAACAACAAAAACAACAACAACAAAAAGAAAAGAAAAAAAAAAAAAGGAAAGAAACGCTTTTCCAAGCGGAGATTGGTATAATTTAGTGTAGTAAGTGATGGAGCAGAGTTGAACGGAGGCACACGGGAAGTGATGGGTTTCTGACACCGGCTCTCACGGGCACGACGCAGACCGCGGTTTCACTGCTGGAGATGACGGACACGGTGGGCTGCAGTAATCAGGCTATGGGCATATGTGACTGAGTTTTAGTTGATATTCCTGCAAGACAGGAAGTGAAGAAGCTTATTTCCCACTGGGAAAAGTTCAGGCATGATTAACTTGGGCATGACCAAATAGGTCAATGATATGACAATGTGTCTAGCACAATAATTAAGTGGAAAAATGTGTGTAATTTGTTTCTTCTTGTTCTTCACATACCAATAATGCATTAGCAAGGATTCATTTAATCTCTTTTATTATATAAAAATTGATAGCAACACAGTATGATAGCCTTCAATCGAATATATTCCTTTAAATTATATTTATTACCTCAGCAAAATAGTTGCACCGATGAATACTCTTCAGCATTTAAACTTTAATGTTTGATTTGCAGAGTTACTGAGGAGCTTTTTAAATGTCAATTTCAGCTAAAAGTATACTGACAGAGACAGAAAAAAATAAATTAATATTTACATTTTCAAAAGGATGGCCTTCGATCTTAAGCAAAACATTAAGGATGTGCAGGAAAGAACCCTCCTGTGCCACATGCTTATTCCCAATTTTAAACATTCTCCTGTTTCATATCAAGGTGACACATGTGAAAAATGAGGGATTGAGGTTAACAGAAGGGCTCACTTGTGCCTTAAGTCAACAAGAAGCTGGCTATGGCACTCGTCTGAAGGGTAACGATCAAAGCTCAGGTTCTCTCTTCTGCACTATTTCAGAGCAGGCATTGATATTTTCATGCATTGCAAAGGCACCAGTAGAGCTTCAGGGGAAGGGAATGATAAAAATTTAGCCATACACATTCAATAGTGTGGCCTTAGAATACCCTAGATTTTTTGAAACATATGCTGAAATCCCAGTTCCAAATTGCGTTTAAACAAGTCAAGATGAGTAGAAATACAGTCCTAGGCTCAAAGAACATGTCCTTGTCAAAGCTTTTAAATAAAGTCCTATGAAGAATTCAATTCTGCAACAATTTTCAATTTCAATTCTGCCATTTTTCAAAGATAAGATTTCTTATGCAGGCATACTCATCTTCTGTAAATATTTGTTTCATTCAGAATACTTTTTACAGATGTACTCTTCTTTCTGAGCTCATTCTCAGACCCTTTTGATAATAGTAACACACTTTCAGAAGGCAGCCATCTTAATATTATTTACATGTTTATACATAGATTGGTGGGCATATTTAGGAGAATAATACAGGGTAAGGTAAAGATCTATAGCTGGGGACAGTTCTGTGGCAGCATTGTTAATTTTTTGTTTGTTTGTATGGAAAATGTTGAAGAAGAAGGGGTTGCACCATGTAGCTTTTATCTATATTCAGCTAGTAAATGCTAAATACCAAAATACTGCCAGAGTTACCTTCACAAGTTCAATAAGCACAAAGCTGACCTGTGCAGGCTAGATAGGCTCATGTGTTTTTGTTAATAATCTCAGACATTTTTTTCTAATGACATAATTAATTTTGAACAGTTGAAAAGCTTCTGTAATTTATATTAAATGGTAAATACATGAAACAAAAATAAAACCCCCAAAATTTTCCTTCAGCAGTAATACAGTCACAATCCATAACTAACAGGAAGACAAACAATCCATATTTGGCACAAAATACTGAAACTCTATTTATACCCTGGTTCCCAGATGATTTAAACCTTCATTAGAAAATATACAACTGTTAGTGCAGAAAAATAGAAAAATTTCATGTAATAGGAGTAAATTATATATGAATGAGAGCCAGGCACCCCTTGACACACTGCTGATAGAACCCCTGGCTTCAGGCATGCTACTGAATTGGAAACTCTGTTGGGGTAGCACCCCATACAGAATAATGTGAGAATAAAATTATACTATAATAAATTCATCCTAGTGACAATTTTATGCACCATTCACTACTGTTAATTTAATAAAATACCCTTGCAGGGTAGCTGCCCCAGTGTCCCAGAGTGCATGTTCCAATCCCAGACTCAAAGCAGCAGCTGGACTTCACTGAACTGATTGTCAGTCACTATTCAGTGGCTGAGAGTACTTTCTGTGGTCATGGGCACTACTTTAGAAAATTACAGCATTCTGGCTATAATTCTGCACTAGAACTGTCTTTCATTTAATTCTGGAAGGAAATTATGGCTGTAGGAATCTGTGTTCCCCACGGAGGTTCTGAGTAGCTAAAGATCTTTCAAGTACCATAGAAATTCTCTTAATGGCTTGTTTGCTATACTTTGATCACCTTGAATCTAAATAGAAGAAAATGTATGAAGAAGGAAGGGGGAACATATTTTATCTCATGTACATTGATTTAGTATCTTTCATTAATTCCCTTTCATGCTCCTATGTGTTCCTCTACAGGTACATCAATATAATAATTTTTTAAAATAATTTTGCAAGGAGATACAGTCTTATATCTTTCTTTGTGGTCACTGTTCTTCACAAGGCCTCCTTTCTGTGAAGAAAATACATTGGCAAAATATTGACTAAAGAAACCAAAGATAATCCCTTTCACAGGATGCTCCACACGGCAGTAGGGAGAAATCAATTATCTTAAGCCTTTGTTCTTCCCCATAAATGAAAAAAAAGCCATTTGAAATATCTGGTGGTTATAGCATTTTCCAAATGGTAGAAAGGAATGTCAATCCTCTTGATGAATGTCAAAATGTTACCATGAGAGAGAGCTGGTTATCTGCACTCTACCTGTGTGTCTCTCAGACCTCCCTGATCCAAACACTGTCATTGCCCCCTGCCTTCCCAGCACATTTGGGTAAATACACCCATATGGATACCCACATATTTGGGTACATACACACTGCCACTGGGGAGTATGTGCACCACAAGTGCTTCAGAGACCTAAGAAGGGAGTGGTTGCCTTAGTTACTCCAGCATTTCTGACCATAGACAAACTCTGGTAGCATTAAACCACCAGGAGGGAAGTAAACTGTATTTAAAGAGTTAAGAGAGCCTACATATACAGAACTTCAGGTTGCTCTATTGAAACAGACAAAAGTCTTGTTGCATGAGCAATTGTTTTCGAAAATGCATGTATCAGTGGCATTACCAGAGTACAATCCAATCAGAACAACAATTAGCTATACTCAGGATACAACAACTCCAAATTAAATTCTTTCCCCAGTCTTACAACAATCTGAGAAACTCTGAGAAATGTCCATTCTTGCCCAAATAAAGCAAAAGTAGTCTCTGATCATTCAACAGCATAATTTTTTGCTTGGTAACAACACTGGCAAACGGATGATTTAGTGTTAAAAATCCAAAAGCATATGTAAAACTCAAGTTGTCAGAGGGCTTTGACACATGAAAAGGTTACCTTGCATCGGCTGCTCTGTCATTTAGTCACTGTGCATTCTTTTACTATGTAAAGAGTGTTCACTATGAGGTAATTTAAGGCAGGCACAGAAATATCATGGTGGAGCTTAAAAGACTGTATGGATTTACAAACAGCACCACAAGACATGGCAGTTGTGCCTCTAGTTAAATGGTTTGCATATCTGCATAAGTTCTGTCCATCTATCCATACTGCAGGTATGTCCATCCCTGACTGGGAAATCATATATCCCTCACTCATAGCAGGATCATCTACCACATTGCTGCAGTGTGCTGCTGTTTGCAGAACTGCACACAGGCATCACCATTCTGCAGCTGATGGACAATAATGTGTTTGTGTGGGAAAAATCAGGACTGCTTTATCCTTGACAAAACATGTGTTTGGTGGTTTGGCATTAAAACTTGCAATTTTCTATTAAACCTAGTGAGACAAAGAGGAAATATTTTCTGAAAACATTCTTCTGGAGTTGATAAAGAAGGCAGTGGCTTAAGTTTCCAAAATATTTTGCTATACGTGTTTTTCACCATGAAATCAACATTTGTTAAAAACAACAAAAAATATATATTTGGCAGTTATTAAACATAAATGAAAGAACATTTAAAATTTCAGTTTTCCACCAAAGGAATGGTCCTCCAAGTTTTCATTATCTTATACTTTTGGGGTTTTTTTTCACATGAAAATATTTCCAATATATATTTCTGCTTTCTCATCACATGTTGATAAATTCTAAGACTTTTATTTTCTCTACTCTTTATTAAATTACTTGTGACTTAGTACAGTGCATGAAAACATTGGCATGAACATAAAAATGTAATATATATGTAATATATAGAATATATAATGTATTCTATGTACATCTTTCCAATGTATTTGTTTTTTGTACATATGATATTTTTCGATACGAAAAATATCAGTTTCAAAGCCAATGGGTTAAAAAAATTTCTTTCACAGAAAATTTAGAGGTTTTTTGTCTTTTAAATATAATGTCAAATATTTTTTCATTACTCCAACCTCCCACTTCTAACCAAGTTTACCAGATGATAATTTGCACTTTCATGGTCCAGTCATATATACTTTCCTGGAAAATAAGGTGCACCGGGCAAAACTGCCACCTGCAACAAACTCAGCCATTTACACTGGTACAAGAGGCCACAATTTCTGCTCCCAGACAAGGGCCTTAATAAAACACAGACTACTGATAGACCTGGTGTTCAGAATAAAAGCTTAAGGACAAAACACTAATGTGGCAGATTGAAATTTTCCTTCACTGAGGCTAGATAATGAAAAAAAATACTGCCATCCACTGTAAGGGGAGGAAAACACTGGTTCCAAAACAAGGAGAAGGGATATTTCTTTGCCTTGCCAGCCTGCTGTATGTAGCAGGAAAGATCCAAATTTATCTCTTCAATGACACGCAGCTTTCAAGCAGCTCCAGCACTTCTCTCCTGTCAGAGCTGTTCCTCATGGCCAGCATTACACTGAGGTGGAAACTGCAGAGTAAAACAAATGGGCAGCTGGGAAGAGAAGTGAGCCAGTGAGGGCTGCAAAGCTCAATATTATTTGGTTGTTTTGGAGCCACCCAGGCACCTTAACCCAAGCTGTCCTGAAGTGCAGAGGTGGGAACCCACAGGTTTCGAGGCTTGCAGACATGCCTTAGCTCAGGGGTTGCTATGATGAGAAAGAGTGGACATCTCTGCACTAGGAGGAGGATGTCCCCACAGAAAGTAAAGACTAAAACACATACAGTCTGCCATCTCCCTTGTCAAAGCATGGCAAACAGAAATCCACAACGACTTATTGCGACATCTTCATCTAAGTCCAAATTAGAGAGGTAAGCTGAAGATAGTGAAGGTAGAAGGTGAGATGACTATTAACAATACTTATTTTTTTCAAGTGAAAAAACAATGACTTCTCTGGCTCTTCTCTTCCCTTCATTCTCTTTTCATGGCTGTTCCTCTTTTCACGCAAGGTGTTCATGATATGTAAATAAAAGTAGTGCAATTAGTGCTTAATTACTCTTTCTAGGAATAACAAGCACCTTGTAAAGATGTTAAGATTTTTCATCTAAAATTAAGGTTGTCCTGAATTTACACAAATCTCACCCCTCAAATAAATGCTTGTAGCGATGTGAAGATTCAGAAAATGCTTCAACAGCAATAACTGGGATGGACGCTGTGTTGTAATAATTTGGATACACTTGACTAATGCAGTTATTCGCAATGAGGTTGGCACAGTGCCCAAAGCATTGAGCAAACAAATACAGCAAGGCATTCAGTTTAACATCTCCCAACCCTGTGCTGAGATCTTTGTTCGGTCCAGGGGTGTGGTGGACACTACAGCACACTCTGTCATCAAAAATTGCCAAAATATATTTATATTTCTTTGTTAAATTCACTAGTGTGTTTTATGCAAAAAATGCTGGTGAGGCACAAGCATTTTTAATCAAATTAGTATGCAACATAAGGCAGCTGTGTATTCAAATGGGTTTTTAAGCAATTTCGTTGTTTTCTTTATAATAACAGGAAAGAACATTTTGATTTTGAAGGTGACAGAGGCAATATTACCAGAATTAAACAATCTGAATTAGCTTTTTCATGAAATGTAATATGTTTTATGCTTTTAGATGGGATGCTCCACTGCTTTCAGATGAGCCTTTCACTGTCACAGTCAATGGCCAGGAACAGAATAAGCTCTGGAGGTAGGATTATCCTCAAATTTAATTTTTTTTTTAGAAGAAGCTAATGGCAAATGTTTCTAGCGAACTTTAGGTGCATCTGTGCTATAGCTAGAGAACCAAAACAGGATATTAAAAGAAAAGTATTAAATTAGTAAACAAAGTTTGACATTTTGCTTATCCTGAATTTGATGTATGAAATGAATAAAATCTCTAGAAGGCTTATATATATATAGATATTATATGATATACTTCTGTTTTCAGATACACATAGGAAAAACACAATAGAAATAATTTCCATGTATAATATGCTGCCAAAGAAACATATCTTCAAAATACTGACATATTAGCTTGTGTAGCATGATAGAGAATTCTGCAAGGAGTAGGGGTGAATTTGTTTTTGTCACATCTCGGGATGAGGAAGTTTTTGTCTGTTCTACAAAACTGCAGTTTTAAGCAGATTCACAATGGACACTAGTTGACTAATACTGCAAATAATTCTCTGGAAAAAATTATCTGGAAAAAAAAAAGAATGTAACAAATAAGTATTTTATATAATTCACTGACTTTTAGGTCAAATGTACTAAGCATAAATTGAAAAGTTATCTTTTTTGCTTAACTTATGCCAGCAAGGGTTGTTCAGCAAATGAGGCTTGATTCCTTTTATCTGACAGTCCATCACAACACTCCCAGGTATCCAGAAGGTTTTCCAGTTGCACCTGTGCAAATTCACATCTTCAGAGAAGCCATCACAGAGGTATTTGTGTATCATGTATGTTAGGCTCATTTCCTTAGGCTCAGCTGGCTTAAGGAAAGCACAGCAGGGATAGGAGGAGTGACAGAGCATATTTGGTGTGCCTGAGACCTTGGTGTAGAGAGCTACCAGAGCAGAGTGGAAGTCTGTACAATTCTTGTCATATGCCTTGCAATAGAATGAAAACTTGGGGAGAGAATAATCAGTAGAATGGGGCTCCCATCCATGGTGGAGGGGTTGAAACCGAATGATCTTTTATGTCCCTTCCATCCCAAACCATTCTATGATTCTGGGACTTGCAGAACTGTTTTAAGGTAGTCTAGACTTGGCACTGAAATCAAGCAGTGTTCACAGTTACTTAAGGCCAAGAGATTAAAAACTTTACTACGTGGTTTAGGGCCCTCTTCTAGAGTGTCAATTACCACTCCTCTGGCCAGAGTTTTCACCAGGCTGGTGGCAGCTGTGTGCCCACCAGGAAGGTGGTTCCTTTGTGGAGTGGGTGCTGGGAAGAATTTACAGATTTTGCTGAGAGTACTGACAAAGCTCATGGATATAAAAGCAAGTTTTGCAAGTTATGCAGCTCTAGCAGAGTCAGCACATTCATGGTTACAGATCAATTCTTTGTATAAATCTTATTTTTGACTATGTAATCTTGATATTTCAATTCACTTTTTTTTTCAATTAAAGTGGATAACTGCCTTCTATGCCTGCCACTGAGTGAGGTAAACAGTGAGAGATTTTTTTACCTGCCTGTGTCAATTTATTCCTAGAACAACCCTACAAAGAGCATTGCTAGGATCCCAACATACAGTACACAAGAGTCACAGAGTAATACAGGGAAAGGAGTCAAATAATGACAAAAGGTAGTCATTATTTCAGTGAATCTGAAGGAATATGTACATCCAATATGACATTTCAAGAAAGGGAAGTATTTCTTGGAGTCTTTGTTGCTGTCTTCGTAAAGCCATTTTAAAGCACCTTAAAAATGGAGCAACACACATTGGGAATCAATTAAAGCTAACACATCATAGAAATCCCTCTAATTGTAGAGGGATCAACACGGACTTCTCAAAAGAAGAACAAGGGGAAACCCTTATGTTATTTGCTAATTTACCAACGCAGAAATCTGATTGCAATTGTTTAAAATGGTGTTTGGGCTTCTTTCTGATGTGTTACTTCAGCCAATTTGCTCTCATCAGCTGAAGGAAGCTGGGCATGCAGCCCTGACATCAGAAAGGTAAGTACCACACCTATCCCCATGTGCAAAATTACCAAAAAAAATCCTGAAGGCACTCTTTGAAATAAAATAAAAACTTCATAAGGGAAAGCAAAAATCCAGAGTTAGGTCTTATACTCTCCAAGAATTGAGATAAAGAGTCTGGCAACATAAGACCTGTAATCACCTAATAATAGACGTAGAACATTATACAATATTTTGGGAGAAAAAGAATTATTCAGAAAACCTTACACCATTAGAGTTAGCCAAAATTCTTTTACAAAAATAGTACTAGAAATAATGGTATGGGACAAGATTACAAGATATTTAGAAATGGGTGATTTAGTTCGGGGCAGACAGCATATATTCACACCAAAGGAAAATTGTGTTTGACAAACTACCTTGAATCTGATTATTTTAATGTTCTGTTGTTGAAGGGATGAATTTGTGTCCGCAATTTATCTGATTTTCAAAACTATTTTTTTATATTTGCCATGAGAGAGACCTAGTTTATAAAGGGGTGGCTTCAGGCAGTTATCCAAATAGAGTAAGAATTATCTCAGGAAAACAAAAGAGCATGTCAATTAACAATAACACTTCAGGTGGAAAACATATACAATCAGCAGTCAATAAACACCACTTCCCTTGACCTATTACACAAAACGCACTGAAATCAATGTCAAGAATGTCCAGATTTCATGGTAAAACATATTAAGACTAACAAAATTACATTGGGAAATGCTGCATCAACACAGTTTATCTCTGGAAATTAGATCAGTTCTGGTCCTTATTTCATACCATGAGTCCTCATTCCCAATCTTTTTTTCCATTCACTCTTTCACTCTTCAATTCAGCAAATTTTTTTCAGAACATGTGAATACCTTTTTTTATTAAAAGAGCTGGATAAATATAAGATGCATTTATTCCAACAAATATCAAACCCTGGGTATATCTATAATGACTTGCAGCAATTCATACCCAAAAGCACAAATCAGTGTACTACAGCTGCTTCCTAGAGAAGTTAATTTCTAGGCTAGATCATTGTTTCATTTCTGTCTTTGTCTTGTGGCACCACATTCCTGTCCTACAGACACCTTCGATCAGGGCATTAGATACAATTCCTTCAGGCAAGCAAGGAAAAGCAGTTTGCCTTGTATTCTTCCAGTTTAACTTTCAATAAAATATTTCTCTTAATGCAAGCCTAAAATTTTCAGGAAGCATTCAGTCTCATCTCTAAGTTATTTGTTTTAAGAAAAATGTATATATATTTAATGTCATATCAACTTTATAATCAAGACACATAATGGGATCTTTAAATTTTCTTTCATAATTGACAGAATTTTTAAGTGTACCTGGCAGGTCAGATTGAAAATTTCTACCAACACTGCTCTACAGAAAGGGCAATGTAAGTGTTACTAAAAAAAAAGAGGTATGAGAGAGAATCAGTTTAAAGGAGGTGGGGATCACTCACCCCAAAACCATTGCCCCAACAGACTGACTCACTGCAATCAGTGTCTGATAGCAACCAATAAGCAGTAGGCAAAAAAATCCCTTAATTTCTTAGACATCAGTATTTTTTTTAAATTTGAAGGTTGACATGGCCTCTCAGGTTTATTGAAAGGCATATCCTTACTGTAAAATATCAAATAGCCACAAAAGGGAGGTGCTGGAATCTCACAGCTCATTGAAAGAAAGGATTGCTTACCAAACACTTAAGTATACAAAGGTATAGAACAAACCTTTACCCTAATAAAGCTTCACTTATTCATTTGGATCACATTTTCTGCTAGTTTCAAGGAGAATATTAAATCCATCTAGCCCTCCTAGACATTTTGAAAGGTAAGAGTGACCCTAGCATGTAAGGTATAACATTAAAAAAAGAGGAATATTCCCAAAACCTGAAACACTGACAACCACATTATTGAGAGGGAAGCAGAAAGCTACTTGAAGAAGAAATTGACATCTACATTAGGAGTAAATAGGGCAAATGTAGTTTTTCTTTTACTCTTAGTTCTCATTATTTGTATCTGTGTTGTCATATCTTAATATTCTAAGTGCTATTACTTACAGACTCAGTCTAATTCCAGACAAAAAATAATTGAGCTGGGCAAAATTACTCTTCACTGAAGGGAGATTGACACTAGAAACCAAGCCTCTGGGACACTTCAAAAAGTGTTCTGATACCCCACCACACCCTTACTGTACCTACAGAGAAAGGAAAAAGCTTCCAACTCTAGTATGCAGGCCCGGTAGGAGCAGGAGTACCCGTGATTGTCAGCAGCCTTGGAAGTTCCCTGATAAGTAGTAATCTTGTGAAGAGGGTAAAAGCTCAAAATCAAGGAGGGACTGTTCTCCAAAACCCCAGGGTTCAGGGTTCTCAAGAAGTGAAAGACTCAAATTAATATTCTCACTGTCTGATTTAGAGCAGAGACTTGGAAGAAGATAAAATGCCTTTCAGATTATGACCAGATTTGGGACCTACATTATTGTGAAGTTCCCTCCTTCAGCATTACTGATGAAATTACTTTTTTTAGTATCATTTACTTAAAATTTCTTTCAGGCTGGGATTCTACTGCTAGATGAACATCTTAATGAGTATTTCATCCTTTTTGTCTCCTTCAAAACTAATTATTCACAGTGTGTGAAAATACAGTGAGAAACCAAGATAGACTTATCCAAGGATAATTTGTAACCTGGTCATTCAGGCAGGTGCTCTTGGGAAACCAGAGAATGTTATTTGTTTCTCTGACACTTTAAAATCAGGTTTTCAAACCACTTTGTTCTCTGGATATGTGCTTTCAGATATTATTGGCTATGTTTTAAAAATAATGCTTAAAAGACCTTAATTGTTAACCTTACATGTGCTAAAAAAAAGCACTGTCAGTAAATGGTTGACTGGGAGACACGATGAACTCCTTTCTGTTTTTACATCTTCTAATTTGTTTTTTTAGTCAGGTATCTCCATCAGAAAGGTGAGAAGGTGCATAAGAATAGAAAAAAAAACCCTTTTCTTTCATCTATTCCTTCCAGACAAAACGAAATGATCTCTCTGTGTACCTTTCAGCTGCTAATGTAATGCATTCCAAGAGTCATTGCTTGGTCCCCTTGTTACTGTCAAAAGAAACTCCTCTAGTTCTGTCTTCTGGTTCTTCCTCTGGAAAAGAAAAATCTTTTTGAATCTCAATATCAATATTTTCAAAACTTCAGGGACAGCAGGATGGCATATCTGCTCTTACTATATTCCCTTCTCAATCCCAGGGATGCTTGCAGTGGTGGGCAGTTCAATATCTAACAGGGGTGAGATGTTGTCCATCAGCATCACTGAGCAATTCCTGCACAGTCTTGCCACCCTTCATGCTTATGCTTGGAAGTGAACCTGAGCAGCTTCTCTGTTTCAAGGAATAAAATGGTTTCTTCTTTCTCACTCCAAATTTCTGTTTTGGAGCGAGCCCTCTCTCATTTTTTAAAGGAATCTGTAAGATTAATCATTAAGATGTCTGGTAGCCATAGTTATGCCACTTTTCTTAGTGTTCCTTATCCTGAGTACATGAGACACGAATTCTACCTGCTCTTCTTAGAAGATGGGATATTATCTATGTGTACAAATTGAACAAAAAACCCATGTAAACATGTTTTGAAAAAACCAAAATTGAACAGTCTGCTGACAGTTTTAGTAGATTCCTTGAAATGGTTGCTTACATAGAATTACATTCTACATATGAATTTATAATTTTATGATATTTTCTACAAGGCTTTTTTGTCAGTTACTTAGTCAAGTTAATTTGACACCAAATATTTTTATAAAGTATTTGCAAGATTAAGCTATAACTCTGTGACCTTAATGATGATATTAATATAAGTTTGAAGTAAATCTGAATGAACATGAGTTTATGCAGCTAATAAGAATGTAAATCCCAAACTATCAATCCATGCAGTTAAAAATCACAGAATCACAGAACATTCTGATCTGGAAGGCACCCACAGGGATCATCGAGTCCAGCTCTCAAGCTGGCCTGAACAGGGATCAAACCCACAGCCTTGGTCTCATTAGCACCATGCTCTAACAAGTAGATAAGATATGGTTATCTTTTGAACTTTTGGACATTTCTTCAGGAAATTTGTCTATTATTCTGGAACTATTAAACCTGGCTACTTTAGATGTAAATAAGAGAAAGAAAGCAAAAACATAAAAGAGGGGCTTGAAATGAAGTTCTTCTGATTCCTGATTCTGATTTTTTTTGAAATTTAAGCAGTCTGTAACTTAAAAATAATTCTAACATCTCTGTAAAATGTTGCAGAAAAACCAGTCTTATGTTAGGGTCAAGTCAGCTCACGTACACCAGATTTTCCAGTATAAAAATCTCACAAAACAGGATCAGGGTAAGGCTTCCTTTCTAAGGGAAGTATGTTGCAAAGCTTGTTAAAAGACATCTCCACCTTAACAGTGTTTTCACAGACATGAAACAAGACAGATGATCACAGCCACAGCTGACCAAGGATTGATCAGCCTCATACCAAATTCCTGCAATTTGTGCACACAAACATATTAATGTTTATGTACGTGTCGGAACTGATGGTCTAATAGAATTGCTAGCAATGCCCGTCTCTTTCTACTTAGCTTAGTTCAAGAGAGGCCGTCCTGCAGTGTCTCTTTTCCTATTCTCTTCAGTTTGGTGATTAGAGTCTGGAAAAACATTAAAGGAAGTGGGGATAAAAAGAAAACAAAGCCAAACAATCATTCTTTTTAATTAGAGGTAGAATCTACTAGGATAGAACAAAAAAAAAGTTCGTGCAATAAGGTAAAATGCTGCTGGTGGAAGAACTGAGCTCACTCATGTTTCTTTGATGATTTGTTTCTAAGTGACGTTACTGACATGCAGCAATTCAATACATGAAGAAACCCCTACTGTTAAAATTCCTTCATGTTTTACAGAAGATCATTTCTGTTTATTTGCCTGATACCCCTTAAAGGTTGAATCATTTCTTCTCAGTATCAAGTCATGTCACTGTGGAGGAAAATTTGATCTGCAGTCAAAATTGCTGGTTTTGTGAATCAAGGTCTAGTGCCCAATGGCATCACCATTCACACCCTTCTACCTAAAGAACTGTGTACTGTAAGAAATGTAGGCCACTAAAACTAGTAAAATTCTTACTCATCTCATTTGTCTTAATACCACAGGTGTCCCTGAGGTAAAAAAAAAAAGTGGGGGGAAAGTATAGTCTAAATATCTATTACTGTGCAGGGCAAAAAAAGCAATTTTCCATAATCTTTACTCTCCAGGCACCAGAGAACACAGCTTTAAAATGAAATGCCTAACCAAATTATCAAATTCCTACATTTTTTTTAGAAAATAAAAACTCAAACCAAAGCAAAGAGACTTCACAGAAGACACTAGGATCAAAATAACACTGAAGTTCTCTAGATTTCACTGCATTCTGTGACTGCAGAACTGTTGTCCTATGCATCAAAACCGTGACCTGATTAGCCACTGAAACGGCTGATGCATCTGGAAGGAAGACTGACTTATCCATAAATTAGTTCAAAAACATCCTTTTGCTATCAAAACTAATAATTAGGTTTGGTTGCCTGTTGCATTAATATTCTGATTGAGTCATTTGAACTTATTGAGTTATTGATTCAAATTTAATTATAACATTAGCTTGATGTTTACATTGTTTAAATGTAATTAGCTCTAAGGAAGATTAGGAAATTTACATAATAAAAAGCTTATTGAAGATATATCTTTGTCCCTCATATTTTCATATAAAACTGGCTATTCTGTCAACATAGTATAGTATCAAAGCTCTAAGGCAAAGAGAACTTCAGTTAAAAATTCTGCAAACTACGTATTTTTACATGCTAGTCTGGTATGTAGTCTGGTTATATTGTCAAAACACAAATGTTAGCTTGATTACCCATCTATCTCCCTAATCAAAATAGTTATGAAAGTTGGTTAAAGATTTAACATATAAAAAGATAAAAATTATTAAGTTCTTTCTATAATAATTTTAATTTCTTTCACACTGAATCCTTGACAGTTTTATTTTTCCAATAAGTTTTGTAAGAAATTGAGAATAGGTGGGAGTTTTTCCCAAGATCTAAACTACACTTTCACTATTTGTCTTGTGAAGACATGAAGTAAACCATGGTCTCGAATAAATTAACTAAACCCAAAGTTTAGTATCAGAAATTACTTTTTCTTTATATGAGAGCTGTATTTTTTTTCATTTAGGTTAATATGTAGGAACAAGAAAATCAGAAGGAGTTAATTACCTAAACTGATGAGTGCCCATTGTAAGATTTACTTTATATTTGGCCTTTCTCAACAACAGGGATATTATTTTAAAACAGCTATAAGCCAGATGAGAAACACACTAATGGAGGAAATATCCAAGAGGGCTCAGAGTCAGATACATGCACGAGAAAGATATGAAAATATGTTATCTATAAAAGTATAAAAGAACTTCACTTGACTTGCATGACTTTTTGTATCAAGCATGCTACAGCAGTCTTTTGATTCTAATATGAAACTCTAGTAAGGATCATTGCACTAATGCATGAGGATTTGTGATAATGTTGCAGAAATTTTACTGTCAAAACTGAACTGCAGTGTAATGACTTTTGTTATCATGGTTTCTAATAACTATTCAGCATGAATTGACCCTACATATGTTTTACTGCAATAATATGTCAGTTATCCAGAAAGTAAAAAAAAAAAGAAACAGAAATTAATAGACTTCCTCTCCCCAATATTTTATTACTATAATGTGGCCACCTGAAGATACCAGGTAGTGAATATGAGAATTAATATTTTTCTTACATTTTAATGCAGTTATAATTTCCATTATAGTTTTTCAATAAAACTATGTGAACAAAACCAATTGTCAATATATTGCAAGACAATGCCACTTGCAGTGTTAGGAAAAGATAGTACATAGAAGTAAATTGGTTCTTAACATGTCATACCTCTACGTTTCAGATCTTTAACTGAAACAAAAGCTGCTGTCCGCAGTACAATCATTGGCATATCAGCAGGGTACACTGGAAGTATCAAACTTGACCCATGGAATAGATATTCTAAGATTATTCAGTGAAAAAAGAAAGATATTTTCAATAACTAGTTTTATTTTTAAAGCGTAATCACATTTCTGGAGCTAATATGCCAGGCCCCTGAGATTTCCTGAAGAAACTGCTGCTATATATTTGCAGGGAAGAAGCTCTATTGTGCAAGATTTTGTTACAGAAATTCTACCACATAAGGATCAATCTACAAATATTTTACATGCAGGATTTTGTCACACCAAGATGTACATGCAAAAACTAATAACCTATCAACATTACAAACCACCGCCCTCCCAAACCATTAAAAAATCCCCCACACTGATGCTCAAAACTAAATGTTTAGAGGAAATACTGAGTACTAAATAGCATGTATTTAAATATAATATAAATATCCATCATGGCTTATTCCAAAGTCATCTTGGGAAAGTGGAGATGTATGATTCATGTTTTAATGAAGATCACACTTCCAATATGACAGACATGCCGTTGATCAGTGGAAGATATAGATATAAGGAAAATACAAAAAATGTCTTGTGGACAGCAGAGTTTTTTCCAGTAAGTAAACTACTAAGAGAAAATAAAAAACTGAGGGTAAGAGTATCTCAAGGTAAAGAACTTTAGGGAAATACTTGTTTATAATGATATTTGATCAAATTAAACATTAGAATCATAAAATGGTTTTGGTTGGAAGGGACCCTTAGAGACCATCTAGTTCCAACCTCCCTGTTATGGGCAGGGACACCTTCCATTAGGCCAGGTTGCCCATATCCCCATCCAGCCTGGCCTCGTGTGTTTTATCTAAAATAAAGAAAAAGAAAATATGAAAACAAAAAAAAAAAAAAAAAACCAAAATAAGTTACCTATTACACTTGTACTTATGAAATTGGCTTTTAATTTTGAGTAATTTTATATACATACAGAAGAAATTTCTCAGGAATTAAGTAGGGATGAACACACTTTCTTCTTGAATGTTCATGTCATTGTAGTAGTGCACATATAATACAGAGCACCAAGAAAAATCATTACTTTGATACTCCTCCAGAATTGATTTTCTGTTGCTGTTGTAATTTGCTTATTAGCAAAATCCCACAGAGAAAATGTATCTTCTTTTTATAGGCAATGTATATCATCAGCATGTTTTTTTTCCTTTTTCTGTAGTTCCTAAATACTTTCTTCATGTGAGAATGGTAGGAATATTTCAATAGCTGGATTAGTTATTTATTGAACACAATGAAGAGTTGTCAAAAGGGATTTAAATTAAGTTGTCTCTGTAATACTTAAATTAATACCGCAAAGTGAATTTCTCTTCTTTCTACAATAATGCTTCTGGACTGTCCAAAGTTCTAAAGTCATTACCATCACTGACTCCTACCACAAGCCTGGTATATGTATTATAAAGCTGATTATAAGCTCCTATAGAATTGCAACATCCTCATCACCATTTTATTCATGAACAAGATTTTTAAAAGCAATTATTATATACCAAATTATTATATAGAACTGCTGATGAACTAGATCCTGTTGGTATTGCATTTCTATTTTACTATATTTTACTACATTTATTTTACTGTATTCAAATTGAGAAGGAAGAAAGCAATAATATATGCCAACTCATTTGCAATTTTCTTTTGCTTCCAGACTACACTGAGATGCATGATAATGACATCAATACTATGTCCAGAAGAGGTAAACTGTTGAGAGAAAAATCCTTTTCACAAATATTATCAAGAACTACTAAATTCTGAGAATGCAGAATCTAGATATACTTACATTCAAAGAAATAAAATATCCAGTTGATAACCTTACATAGATGTATTTCTCTGTAGAGAGGTTTGAAGACAGTATATTGTAATTCCACATTCAGTAAAACAAAACCCTTTAAATTCCTTCTATAGTTCCTGCTGAATTTAAATTACAATATTCCTAGCATTACCTCTGCTATCATATCAACAGAACATAATTTATACTTCACTTGGTGAAGATAGGTAATTACTTCTTCTGCTCTTTGTTTTAAATCTCCAACTTGTCCCCCAAACATGGTTATCCCTAAGAATATATGACTTAACATCAATTTTGTTGTGAAATACAGAAGACCTATATAGTTAAAAAGAACATCTGGGAAGGGATTTTCTTATTTACATTTGTCAGAAGCAAACTGATTGCAGTGAATTTTAAAATGCAGGAGCAACTGTGGCAGTAAGAAGAAATGAGCAATGAAAATATGGGTACAAGATATAAAACGGGTTGCTAAAAGTAAAGTACTAGCAAATAATCTGAATTGTACATTTGTACATTGTGAATTTGAACACTTCTGCACCGTACTTTGAGAAAATGGACTGAAATATCAATATATCGGAACATGGCTCCTGCATAGGGCCTGAGTCCAAGAAGTTTCCTCCCTGAAACTTTGGTGTGACAGGAAGATCTGTGAACATGATAACTTGAATGCATATTAATTTTCAAAAATGTAGACATTGAAGGCAAACAAGCAATAACCTGATTAAAATACCTGAACAGTACATTTAACTGATTACATTTGGTAATGACAGGCTTTTATTTTGACAGGTATGTATAAACACAAGAAAAAGAAACAGAAAATACTTTTTCTGTCAATGCGGGATTATATTACCAAACAAAGTTCTGCAATATCCCTTGACTTAGGTTTCACAGCACTGATAATTAAAAAAAAAAAAAAAAAAAAAAACATTGGTTGATTTGTTTTGTAAAAATAATAAAAACACCACCACAGCAAACAAGCAAAAATGAAAATATGAAAGGCTGAAATAGCCAAGAGTAAAGAATTTGGGGGAGAGCACTGCAGATAGTCCACTAATATTAAGTAGCTGTATTGAAGAAATGAATTTTAGCAAGAGATAAATGAATTGAATGAATGATATTAGCCCTTTACCTGCTGACACCCTCTAACAGCATCTCCCAGCCTGACACTATTTTCATAGATTTATGTGAGATCTGCTTTACTGTTTAAACAGTATTTTTGGAAGATTTGACACTCTTGAAACAACCACAGGTTTTCTTTAATTATTTGATCTAGAGAAGCCTAAAGAGAAAAGCAATTGATTATACTTACTAGAAAATACCTTTCTAAAGAAGAGAGTTCTAGGTCACTTATACAGTTTCCCTGAATCATTCACACATGAACATCTGCAAAAGATAGATGACAAGATTATGGTCCCAGTGAAACAAATGGAAAAACTGCAATGAATTTTGGGTGGTTAGGATTTTTCTGAATGTATTTGTAGTAAAGTATGTTATTAATAAATTATTTGTACAGAAAATAACACAAATAGTTACAATAGTAAGTACTAAAAGAACTTATCCTCATATTCTCTATTTTACTACAGAAGACCTTTCTGCATAAAAACTAGGATCTTAATTTCCAGAGAATACATCATATTTATTCATACATTTCACTTTTTCTAACTCTGGTTTTCCAACTTGTTAGTAAAGATGAGACAATGAAATACATGCATGTTTCCTTAATAATTTTAATGTTTGCAGTTTGACTTTAAAGACTTATATAATGTTGCAACCTCATAGTCTAATACCAGGAGAAGTTGTTTGGAATGTCTGCTTCTGTAATCAGAAACATTTTCATTCCTTTAAATCTGATTTTGACTGAGCTTTCTCTGATTATAATGCATGATATTGCATGATTTTGGACACAGAATTCTATATTAAATTTCATTATTTTTCGATTATTAACCACTTAGGGTAAAGAGAGCCTGGGTAGACTTTTAATCATAAATTAGTTAAATATTGAAATTTCACTATTTTACATTCAGAACTTCTTTTAATTTCATTGCTATAAAACAACAGAATGGCTGATTTCCATACTTGAAAACATTTCTTCAAATATATTTTAAATGTACAGTCTTAAAGGGCATGTTTAAAACAACATGGCTAGTGACTGAGTGCTACTCAGCCGAGAAGAGCACAAAAAGCCCCCATCAAGCAAGTGTGAAACTCATGAAATTTGTGTATTTTGTTGCCAGTTACATTTGGAAGGTATTTCTGTTAAAAGCATGTGCACATTATAAGGCGGAGTGCAGTTTACAATTTACAATCACAGTTTGTAGAAGCCTGGGCCAGCTAAGCCCAAATGTCCACGTGGTGAGCGGCTGCTACAGACTAAGGCAGCATTTTAAAGCCTCCTGATGCAAAAATCTGAGTCTAAAAGCTTTTAGAGGTGGAAGATTCTGCTCAAGAGCCTGGTTCACGTGAGTGGACTCAGTATTGCCATTTGCAGAGCTGTGTGTGCCCTTGCAGAAAGCAGAGCTAGCAGAACCACTTGAGCAGCTGGAGCAAATGTCAGCATCGTCTGCTCCCTGGATGGAGCCTGGTGACCCAGCAGGAGCGAGGGCAGCCCTCTGGCTGGACAGTCTGAAACTGTGAGTGAAACAGCACCACAGGCGGTGGGCTGCAACCACCTGTCCCACTGGTTGCCTCACTAAAATCCAAACAAAGGATTTCTCTATAATTTTGGGTTTATTTTTGAGAGAAGATTATTATATCCTGTTATTCTGTTTACCTCCCTGTTGCTCTTCCCTCATTTGACAGAAAATTAAGTTAAAAGGTACATGCCTAAGGTGAAAAAATTTATTTTGAGCATGAAGGAGTATAGGTTCATTTGGCCAGATTCAAAGCACCATTTTTATGTGAAGCCTACATAAAAGATCCTGTTGCTGCTACTCAGGCTGTCTTTGGTAAAAAACCATCAATATATATTGGGAACATTTCTAAAACAACAAACATTTCAGCCTTATACAATAGCTACAAGTTTGTTCACAACCCAGGAGGTCTAGGGGACTTTGGTAAAACCCAGACCATGCTTTAGTACCTCCCATATCTCTAAAGGAAATTTTGTAAATTAGTGGACTAATAAAGTCTGAGTTTTTCTGGGAATCCAGTGCATAATAGTCAAGAATCATATGTTTTCTCAATCTGTTCCTAAGTCGGTAATTTAGTGTCTCACCTTTTAAAGACAAAACTATCCAAGGGAAATAGTAGCATGCCTGAACAGGTCCCCAGCAATCCCTATTCAAATTTTGGGAGTTCCCAAGACAGTTAGCATACTGACAATGATTTTACAACTTTTCACCTATTCAATGTCTTAATCAAAGGCATATTCACTTTTGTTTCTGTATTTATACAAAATCTCTGAAAAAGTTGGCTAGAAGTTACTTGTGGTTAGGCAACTAAATGTAAAAATTCTTTCTGTACAGATTGTCAGTCTCTAAATCATTAAAATATTAAAATGGTATGTGTCTTTCAGAAATCTCAAAACAACAAAAAGAGGAATGGATCATTAATTGAAGAAGATGTGATTACCTTCTTGATCTTTGGACAGTTTTTCAGATTTCATTAACAAATATAGAATACTTGATGTTAATATATTTACATTCAATGCCTGAAAATACATCATGCTTTCAGCATCCCAGTACTTTCACCTATGTAAGGAATATGGGGAAATGACAGCAAAGTTTGAAATGTAGTAATTTTCATTAATATATTTACCTTATTAAAAAATCAGCAGGGTTCTACTATTTTGTATGATTTAAAATGGTGCAGACGTTTTGAGAATTAATAACAACATGCCAAAGAGGACAAGAGCTTTCTTCAGATGTTATGAGACTCAGTGGCTCTGTCTGTATGGACTGTTACACTGCTTGTCCCCAAAACTGCTTCATTGCATAGCTTATGTCAACTGAGACAGAGTGAAATAGCTATTTTTCCCTAATTTGCTCCTCTGAAAAAAGAGCTGAGATTTGGAAAATGAACAGCATATGTCCTTTAAATACCAGACTGTCACTCACTGGTATTTCTACAGAGAGAGATTTCCCAGAACATAAGCAGGAAAAAGTCTTTAAGTGCATTCTGTCTTTAAAAGAATTTTCTCTTTAGGAAAGAGGTAAATGGTCAAATTGTGACCAGACTTGACATACAGAATACGTACTGCACCTCTTTCTACTGATCTAAGGAAACAGGAATATAAACCTCAGAAATGATTCTAAGATATTCAAGTGGACAATTCTGACTTTTTGTTTTTTATTGTATTGTGACACTCAAACTTCTGAATTTGTAGATTTACAAACGTATAAAAAGCACCATAATTCATGATCTTTTGCTCCTCAGCAAAACTTGATCAAAGACTTCTAGTTCATAAGACTTTGTCCATTGGTACATTTGACTTCTTCAAACATTCTGGAATTTGCATTCAAAATATGGGAAGAAATTTTTTAGATTTGCACATTCAAATGAAGTTTCTTTTTTTGATGGAAACCACCCAATAATTCTGAGGAATTTCATGGTGGCTCTTACCTGAAAGGAAATTTCAGTCACACAGTAAAGAAATGTGAAACTAGCCATATTAAAACCAAGTGAAGGAAGATATTTCTTTGCCCTACGTGTAGTTAAGGTGCACAAATTCTTGTGAATATCAAAAAACTTACAGAGATTTAAAAGGAACTTAGAATTTCTAGGAGGAAATCCAATCACTTTGTGTTGAAAGCGATCCAAAAATTATTTTATGGTTTCATGTGAAGAATTGTAGAGCCACATCTTAAGATCAATGATTTTGTCCACATAATGATATACCTATAAAAATGATATAAATCTCTGTGGTTTAAGGGGTCAATCATCTTTTCAAATGGTCACTCTGACAGCAGTGTTTTATTTGAAAGATAAGAGCAATTGATTTTGACAATCAGGTGCATCAGCACAATGAATTAATTATTAAAGGATCTATATTAATTGGCTATACTACTTAAACTTGATGTTGTGAGGAATGAAATTGACCTCTCCAGGCAGGAATGATGGTTTTTTTTGTAGGCATGGAGTATCCTGCTCATAAATTGAACACCCAACCCCAAAGTAACTTACCTTTAAATTTACTGCATTTGTATGCATCTGTCCCTCACACTCCAGAGCTTCCCCAGAGGAGTTTTTTTCCAGTAGTGTCTGTTCCATATCAAATATGTTACTGGCCAGGGCATATAAAGCATGGTGATAGCAAGTGCCACAAGATTATTGTAATAGAGTTGACAAGTCTCCCAGCTGTGGCAAAGAAGCTTATTTTAAAGCAACCATGGGGTGCTGGGGTTTTTCCTGTCTGAGTTTCAATTGATCAATGAATGCTTGTTTGGGAATAGTTTGGGACAGAACAAGTCACAGAAGGTACAACAGAAACTGAGATATATAATCAGTGATTCACTCTTCTTATTTCTGATCTTCTGTGGATGCTGCCACCAGCATTTGATATTTGGTAATTTATGCACCAAGGATCACGCAGTTACTCAGTAAATCTCTACAACTGCATCCCTTTTAAGGTACACTGCAAACAGCTGAGCCCTGCTTGAACAAGCTCTAACATGAGTGAGGGGATTTATGTTGTTGATATTACGTACTGATCTAATACAGTTTTTGATGGTCCCTGAGCTGAGACAGGTCCTCCCCTGTATCCTCAGTCAAAGAAAAAAAATTCACATAGCCCAGAGTTGCTGAACCTAACTCTTTATCTGAAAGACAGTATCTTTTTACATCTATGCCATGAGTTTTTCTCATAATAAGAGAAAATAAGTTTGGGGGAATTTTAGAAGATGCACACTTAATTATATACATGGATTGACAGAGGGAATGAGACCATATTTTTGAATAATTTTCTAGAGACCATTTGGAAAAAAATAATTATTCTTGCAACAGGAATATGGTGCAAAATATTTTCTGACAATTGTATTTTTCCTATCCACAAATTGAAGTAACAGTAGCTACAAGTAGCCTTTCACTGATAACACCTCCAATGGCAGTGCCATCAATTCTGAAAATACAAGTTTCACTCTTGTAATTACTCAAATGGAGAATTAATATAGGAGATAAAACCAGATAAGCATTAAATGCTTGGTAGAAAATTTATGTGGATGTTGAGTTATACAAATAATAAATGCTACTAAAATAATAATGAAAAAATGCTACTAAAATAATAAAGCTATTAAAATAATATCAGGAAATATAAGCACAGACACTGCTTTAATATTAAAAGCATTCAAAAATAAATGCATAATATTACAAAATAATATACAATTCTTCATGCCAGCCAAAATATTTTTGTTCATATATAGTGTTTCCCATGTATGAAATATTCTTGACCCTTCCAAAGTTATTTTTTGCCACATGAACTAAATTGTCTTAGTAATAAAAAGATTTAATGATTGTAGAATAATATCTGAAGGCTCTATTATTTTATGTTGATGCACTCTTTAGCCATGATTACATTAGTGTAGAAGATGTGAAAAAAATAAAAGGGTGCAACAATTTCAAGTAGTAGAAATGCTTAATTTTATCCCTCTTTTGCACTTCTTGGTGCCCAGATAATTAATTAAAGGCATTAATCTTGGAGAAATCAAAGGATTTACCACCCTAGAGACCTGAACTGGTAAAGCAGTGAAAGTCTGCAAGGCCACAAAAGTCTGTCCCATAGGACACAGAGTGACACTGATTTTTCACATGTGAAAGAAGAAAAAGTATGTAGTTGGGCTTTTCCCAATAAAGATGTCTACCTCCAAATTGTAAAACAGAGAATTAGAAACACATGTGCAGTTTACCTTATGATCATCTGCTTGCTACTACACACTGAATTCTGGGGACCCAACCTGTGATCAAAAATCTGAAAAAGAACCAAAAGTGGCTCTGGCTAAACAGCCGTGTATTAAATTCATCACTATCAAAGAAAGATCAGAACAGATTTCACAATTATCATTATATATTCTTAGTCCTGTCTGTCAACAGCTACATGTAAAGAAGTTTTGAACTAGAAGAGCAAGCTGCTCTTCAGAACATAAGATGTGAGTATCTATCTCATGTCTATCAAAATTTTGAAATGTTTATCAGTGCCCCACTGAATAGAAATGGACCTCAGTAGTGCTGTTTGACAGCTCACTAATTTTGTTGTGGATAGGAGGCATGCATATTTTTTAATTGAAAGACTCAAGGATGGGTGAGAGCTTGGTCTAGGACTAAAATTTTGCCTCTGCTTCGGTTTTGTGATCTGGCGTGATCACAGATGTTCAGGAGAAGAAAAACAATACCCAAAGTCTTTAGAAAGCAACCAGATATTCTATATTTTCATTTTGCAAGACCGGAATATGGCGCTGCTTGTACTGTTAAACAAATATAGGTGAAAATGTGTTATAATGTTAAATATGTATATAGGTGAATTCAAAGGACATGCAGGAGACCAAGAAGTTCCTAAGTTTTAAACCAATATAAGATGAATGTAAATGTTTTGATAATTTCCTTCAACAATTCCTTAAAAAAATAGTAAAATTGTGTTGGGAGGAACACTAAAGAATTGGCTTTATAAAAGAAGATAAAGAAAATGAACTTATGTGGAGATCTTCATGATATCTGATGCCAGGGTTGTGTTAGGATGGATTTGCTGGCAGCAACCTGGATATGACTCTTACGTCACAGTTCTTTTCTTTCCTGATATCATGGGAACAGATTGGTATCAAAGCAATGAACTGGAAGTACAAGCACAATGCCTTCAGGTAGTAGGGGTCACTGACACCACCAGTCATGTCAGGAATAAAGCTTCAGAAAGCATAGGAGTGAATTAGTGACTCCAAAGAGTGAAAAATAAGGAAGTGTTAAAGCAAGCAGAACACAAGTTACAGTTCAAAGACAAAAAGAAATGGAATAAATAATACTGCTGTTGCAGAAAACATGAATGACAACAGACTATAAAACAAAGAAGAAGAGAAAACACATCTTGAGTTTGATGCAAACTACAAAAAAGTGATGCTGTGGAAGTAATTTCAAGAGATTTTATTACAAATTAAATTGAAAACAATTGTTATGATATACAGTGCCAGTAAGTCAGAGATTGATTGAAGAGGATCTCTTCTGATCAATTGCTTTTGAATGGTAATGGAAGAAAATATCAACCCTACAAAGACCAGGAAAGAAAAAGAGAAAATTCTTTAGAGTTATGCAGTTGGTAGAAACATGCCACTATATCACAACAGGTGCTTACTTTTGTTGTTGTTGTTGTTGTTGTTTTTTTAAATACGTTTGCTTTAAAATGAACATTTATGTTAATTGAGAATAATGTGGGGAAAAAATAAACATAGAAGTGTTCCTCCATTACATTACATGTTATGTAGTCTAAAACATTAACACTGAATTTAGATTAGTTGTTGCCAACTTTTCCATGAAGAAAGTTTTCATTACACAAAAAGCAAAAGCTACTTGTTTGGACTAAAGTCAGTCTAGAAATATAATGGAATGCAATTCAGTATTGAAATTCAGGTTAATTTTGATATAAATATAGAAAAGATTTTGAAACTACATAGAATTAAGAGCTTCAATCCTACATGTTTCTCCATACTTAGGTTTATACGCTTTGTCTGAAGAGAAAAAAAAGAGTTTACGATTTCATTATTGTTTTCTGCATAACATAGTTTTAGGCTGTTAAACACAAACTTATTTGCCTATTATTGCATCATTAATTTTTCTTCTATATCATCACAGTTTGATTATATATACCTGTCAATATTTTTAGAGCGCGTTATGAGGGAGAACTTGCAATGCTATTCTGGAAAAGATGAAACTGTATGCGAATGTCCGTTTATTTATGTTACCATGAACTGCTGAAGGTTTATAAAGGCTCTTCATTCTCTTATATTCAGGAATAGACAAATCTGCATCACTAGGGGAAAAGGCTAATTACTCACAGTAAGGTCATTAGATACAGACTTTCTTTTTGTCATTACAAAGACTAAGATTTTTGTAATAATGGCACTATGCAGAGTAGATGAAGCAAATAAAAAATAAACCTCTTTATTCTGAAGCTCATGCAAAACCAAATGTTCTTTCAGTTGTACAGCTGTAGAAATTAAAGTGGGAAAGGTATCAAAAAAGCAAACAGTAATATTCAACACAACATTTATTATTTATGCACACTTCCCACATGACTATATTGCCTCCGAAGTGATAGAAAGAAACAAAAAATATATTTTTATTTAAAGACAATTTTTATTGAATTAAATAGAAATGATGAAATATTTGGTTGTTTCATTTATTGAATTGATTTTACAGAATAATATGTTTTATTTTTACAAGCACTGTAGTCAGCCATAAAAATGCTGGCATTGGATTCTGGTTTTGAAGCTCATTCATTTGAATTTCTACACAGTTAGACAGATCTGCTTTAACACTTTGTATCCAGAAGGTTCCATAATATTACCACTAGCTAATTGCCTGATGGAAATCAACGTTGCTATTTTGTTCTAAAGCTATGTTCCAAATGAAATTTTGTAGAAGAGCATTTTGGCTAATGTAGGTTATGTACGTCTCTGCTGCCCTCTACTCCAATTAGAATAAACTGTTTCAAAATTTTGAAAAAAAATTAGGAAACTTTCACTGAACAAAAACAAAAATGTAAGAAAAAATTGAACAAAACCTAATTTTTATCAATTGACAGTTTTAAAACTACTTTTTATGTCAACTCTACCACCTTTCTCAATAAAAACTTCAGAAGCATCCTGTAACCTTAAAGATTATGGAAATTAAATTTTAAACATGGAATTTATTATAACTATAATCTAATAGAATACCAGGACTTTAGCTATTCATTTAGAATAGGTCTGCATTCTACATAAAATGCATCAGTAAGAGCATGGTTCAGCTCTCTGTCAATGCAATATTGTGGCTGTCTGTACAATTATGTTGTTATATTATGCTCTTTCTGCCATACTAAAATCATACTTAAAAGAAACCTGAGAGATTATCTTATTCTCCTTTCCCTACTCTACAGAGAGTCCTTGGCAGAAATTCCTAGAAACAGGGACTAGGAGTTTCCAGTTGTTTTTTTATGGGTAAAATCTGTCTTTTTATGCAAACCTTCTCTGTCTAAAATCTACAACATACCTGTTAAGATGTGCCCATAATTTTTTCACTGAAGAGAAAAAAAAAAGCCAAGAAATACCAATATCAGAGAACAAACACTAGGAGACTGAAGATTGTAACAACTTCTGCTGGATGTTCACTGTACAGCATATGTCACCATTCAAATTAAGCCTCAAAGAAGCCAAACTTCAAATCATAAATGGTCTCATAAAATCTAGTGCAGTAACTGTAAAATGGAAATATAATAATAGTTTATGTAAATTGCAACATTTTATGCAAACTACTTACATGGGATTGTTACAGAATTAATAGTGAGATTTCTTTATTAAACACTCATTTTAAAAAACTGGTAATGCTTAGAAAAGAAAAATATTTTCCCACATAATGGTAAAAGTATATTCCCCAGGACTTTTCAAATCAGAATAACATTTCACAGTAACTCTTATAAAAAAGCTAGAACAACTATGGCAAATATTTTAAACTGAATGTAGCATGTTTTCCTCATTACAATTTCACAGAATTATACCAACTCAGCAGATGTATGAAATCTGTAGAAAACAGGGTACATGGCTATTTAATATATCTTCTAAGCAAGTAACTATAGCATGCAAGCAACTATGACTTTCTACAGACACACAATCTTTCCACATTTTCCTATTTTTTTTACATTTTTTACTTAGTTCACCAAACAGCAGTTCAGAAATTATTTAAATAAAAAGATAAATTTTGTTATTGTTTCTAGAGATAACATACTACAATTTTATTTGTATTTATATTATAAAAAGCATTTATATAATAAATAAGCTGTTCAACCTGTCACTGGACTTCAGGATATATTTGCTATAATTATGTAACAATAATTGTAAAGCCAGCTGTTTTTTCTGACAACAAAGTTAACAAAGTCCCTCCTTTCCTACAGCTGTTTTGGTTTTTGACACTGCTTTTTCATTTCAGAAGTGTCATGTCCTACAGTAATGGTACAACTGTACTTTTTCTCCGTAAAAAGAATAACCTATTATAATTTGATCATTCTTGTAATTTCAATTTCATTAACATAACTGAGATTACAGACATGAGAAAGAAGCTATATTCTGTGTTAAGGGTAAGCCAATAGTGAGTTTTAGGAAGGTTCACCCAAATGCAGAAACTGGCAATTTTACAAATAATTTCAGAATCAAAACCAGGACAAAAAAAAAGGCAACTGTCAGCAAGCTTTTTTGAGAAATACCTCCTAAACGTACTTTTACCCTTGTCTGTGTGGGAATGTGCTGTCACAACTAAAGATTATTTGTCTCTCAGTGTCACAAGAACATGGTCAGCTCATAAATGGGTGAAGGGAGCTGTACACAATGTCATTTTGTCCTCTACTACAGAATCCTGAGGAAAAAAAGGAGATTGTTCAAGGGCAGGAAAGGAGGGATATAAGGACAAGAATAATTTATATGAGGATTACAAAACCTGAAGAACTTCAGTGATCAGAAAGTGGTACCTTTCTCTATCTTTGAGTGATGTACGTATTTGCAATGTGAATGCTCCAAGCAGTAAGTTCCCATATCCACAATTATCACAGGAGCAGTTGCTGAGTTCTTGAAGCAAATAGAATCACTCTATCACATGCTGCATTAGCTTTGAGTCTTCCTCTGTATTACTGCAGTGGTTGATAAGAATATAGATAAAGCTTCAGGAGACATAAAGAATGGAGGCATTTTTAGCAAAGCCACTGATAGAGCTTCAGCTCTGATGGGCACATTCCAGTGACAGCAAAAGGCTGTATTTCAGTGGTTTGACAAGGCACCTTGACAAATTTCATGCTCAGTTCATGTATTCAGGCAGAGAAGGCCATGCCCACATGAGCAATTAATATGACTTATTATTTTGCACACCATCTTTAGAATTTAGTTTTCCTACTACAATAGCAAAGAATTCCCTGGATGTCAAAGTGGAAGACACTCCCAGTCTACAGGTATGAAATATGGAAAGGTATACAGAAGTACTGACTCTGTGACTAAAGTAAAACTAAGGAAATAAGAAAAGGTGTAGGACAGCTGCTTCCTATCTGGAAAGAACATCATCTGTGGTAGCTGAGTCATAGAAGTCTGAAGGGGTTTATCCCCTCACTCCTTGTCAGGAAGCTGTCTCAGATGGAGCTACTTCAGCAGGAGCTGGACTTCGCTGACTTTGGAAGAACTAGTTCTTCTACATCCCAGCGGGAAAAGATTCTACTGCCAAGTTCAGTACCACTGTGACAAAAATGAGGATAGCCATTCATACAAACCCACTAACCTTCAGCAAGATGCTGATCCATCTGGCTGATCCTTTTGGATATTAGTTGCTCCTGTTTTTCTCTCTGGACAAAAGGCTGATCACCAAAATAACAGATTGTCCAGTACAACCATGCAGTTCTTTCATTGTTGTATTAATGGCCAAAATCTTATGTTGCCTCCCTCAAACAAGTGAAAGAGGATGTCTCAGTACAGTACATCATTTATAATGACTGGTTGCTAATAGATTTCTTGCATTAATAGAATTCTGATATTTGACCACCTGATGCCGGAGGATACTTGAACATGCCTTATGTCTTAGAGAATACAGTTTGTATTATATGCTATTGCTGTGCAAATGCAAAAGGAAAATATTTTCTATTTTCTATTCGTATCATATCAAAACAATGACACGGTGAAATTTTAATTAAAAAACTTGTAATATATTAGTTCATTTTTTCCATACAGCTAAGGAATTGTCTGATGGCTTATTCCCAACATGCCATTAGAACTCCTCCAATTTATTCTAGAGCTGTGTAGGCTACCTAATGAATATGGTGTGCCAGGTTTTCTATTTCCAGACAGTCTCTTGGTTTTTATCTCATATTTTATTTAAGTATTGAGAAAACACAATTCACTGGGATCATTTCAGTTCATTTCATGTGAACTTCAGAGAAAAGACAGCAAATATTTGTAATTAATGAATATATTGTCTGAAAGTTTGTGCACCTGGGGGTCACTACATCTCTGGAATTTATAAGAAACACAGTGAATATCCTTATTTAGCATGTTATGACATAAGAATCCCCATATGCCTCCTGTCCTCAGTCGCTTTCCAGTAACACTTGAGGAAAACAGCTGCCTTTGAAGAAAGGGAGTAGGAGTCAGTAAGAAAGTCTAAAAGGAATATACTCATACAGACTACTATAGGCAAATGATACCTGTGGCTCACAAAACTCCTTTTGCTTTTGAAATATCAACTAGTCTTAAAAATCCTCTTTTTAGAGGATTTTTAACAGAATTTTAGTTCATATCTCATCAATATTGACCACACATAACTATGCCAGCTACTGATTTTGATTTAGCCCCTATAGGTCCCTATTATACACCTAGAAATACAGTATGTAAGACAGCCTTAATATATAGTTTCCCATTCTACATGGATAATAAAAATTAATATAATGAAGAAAATAAAGAAAATCTAATATTTTCTAGACCTCAGCTCAGCCAACACTGTAAGAAGTATATGTTTCTCACAGAAGGCTTTATAATTACATAAATATTCCCTAATTCCTGCATTCTATGTATTTTCAATTATGGTATTTTACTAACCCTTTTCACCCAGCAAATTTAAAAAAAATAAAAATAAAAACATTACCTGGTTAACATCTGTTCTGAGCTTTGTAACTGCTAATCCCAAGGTCAGGTCACATTGTCATATGACCATGTGCCAATTTCCATCAATGCAATAGGTATGTACAAAACTGGTGTGGTCCTGTAGGAGTTTTCTTTTGGATGAAATATAAATGGGAAGGTCCTACCCAAATTGGTGATAGGCAATCCCAAGGAACTCTTCTCAAGAGTAGGTGTGTGAACTTTAGTCTGCTGGCCAAATTCCAGCTCAGGTAATTACATTCAGCCTACCTAATTTCCCACTGCAATTACAAATACAGAGAGATCCTAATTTCCAGTCCCAAGCCACAGTGCAGTGTTGAATAGTTGTTGTGTTTCACACAGGGTGGCTGCACTTCAGCAGTGGATAAAGCAAGCTGTGTACAAATTGTGACAGTTTATAAAGCCTTTTGGAACCATTTGAAATGAAAATGCTATATACTTAAGATCATTGTAATTGAAATAATTGCCTGCCACTGATCTAAATATTACTGCTAAAAAAAAATCCTCGGGGAAAACTTTCTGGTGCTCTGGACAATCAGCTAGCAAATATTTAAACAGCCTTAAATGTAAGTACTGGAATTTTAAACTGCATATATGCCAAAGCAAGATTTTTAAAAATCCCAAAACTCTAGCAACCTTTAATACAGTTTACAAGCATTTGAGCCATCAGCAATACAGGATCACTGCTCCAGTATAAGATTAATGGTACGTCCAATCTGTCAAACTTCACTCTTACTATTACCATCCCAGAAAAGGCCTAGATATGCATAATATACCACTACGTCAGAGCTATCTATAAAGCAACAATAAGAACATTACCAGATACCATTAGGCAGGAGCTATTTCTACCATGGACTACCAGAGCTCACGCTGAAATCATGTAACACCTCGACGAGGTAAATGTGCAGAGCTTGGAAGAGCTCTTGTGAAACTAGTACACTACTTCATTTTTGCTAGTCCAGTGCAGTAACTTGCGATTGGAGTGAAGTAATATTCTATGCCAACTTCCATGGAATTTTAGTGCTGCCTTCACTGCCACCATTGGACAATGGGAATGTATTATCCCCAGGCATAAAAGGTCCCATAAAGGGTAGGTGGAAGACAATGGAACTCTGACGCTGTTTAAGGAAATCAGTGAATAAATTACAAAAACTGTCCATTTGCCCGCCCCTTTTAATCTTACTGTCGTATTCAAACTATTGGGCATGTAACTGAATATCTCAACTGTACCTGAAGAAATAATGGAGCGTGTCTCTGCAGTAAAACAGAACGGCACTAAACTGATGAGTTTAACCCAGCAGAAAGAGCGGCTGTAAACATGACAAATGCCTGCTATTGATTTCAGGTTTAATTACTCTGTGCAGCACTGACAAAGCCCATCAGATGTTGTTGTGAAGTGTAAATGGAACAAACTACACTTCACTGCCCATAGGAAACTGATGGTGTCTGCAGTTTGCATTGTTTACTTTATCCTCCGTAAACTTCAGCCTTGATCAAATTAACAAGTGCTACTACCCTCCAACAAACTACAATGCACTATGATTTTACAGCAGCAGCCTTGGAACAATAGCTCTGCAGCATTTCATTGATAACAAATGTATAGCTAATGACAGCATAATGACAGCTGTTGAACCTTACTGTCCATCATGGCATGGCCTCTAACCAGGCTAGGAAAGATTTTTAACTACATTCTCTTGCATTTTCTTTTGGGGGAAAGGATGGATTAGTCACTTAATATTCTAATAAAACTTTTGTATAAAAATTTTTCAGGCTCTTAAGGAAATCTCTAATACCAGCAGAACAATAAAATTAGACCACACCTAAGATGTTGCATCTACCATTCAAAATGCTCTCTGAAATAATTTCTTTTTTTCATATATGTACAGCACTACATATTCACCCTTGAAGCTTTTTTCCTCCAGTTCTTCCTCCATTCTCATCTGCTTCCTTTTCTCTTTTCACCTTGCTTGTGTAACATACTAGCAACCAAGAAATGTAACATACAGTGATGAAAAAATAAATACAGCTTGAATTAACTTACTGCAAAAACAATCCTATTGTTTTTTATTGTTTTTTTGGGGGGTTTTTTTTTTTTTTTTTTTTTTTTTTTGTTCATACACAGGAGAGTTTCTCAGCTTCCATCAGTTTGGGACTGAATTTGTAACTTTACAAATAAATGCTCTTGTTCATCTTATTCAGACTTTGTGGAATAAGATTCTACTGTCAGCAGGAATATAAACAGCATTGTGAGGTGCATCTTCCCTGCTTTTCATGTGTGCTCTATAAAAAGGGCTCTGTTACAAGCAAACTGTCAGGAAATAGAAAACCTAGGTGCCAGTTTGAGATGCTCAAACACTGACAGGAAAAACATCTTTTGCTGTGTAGCTTACTTAGGTAAGCAATAATTGTGCCTCCAAACTGCTGCTCTGCAGACCCACAGCTCTCAGGATTTGCCCTTGTTCTGCAAGGAGTGAGCTGAAGACGTGCATCTCCTCGCTGTTTCCAGCAATGGACACAGATGGGCTAAGTAATATGGACAGTCTTGTTTCCTTCCAATAACCAGCAGAATCTGGAGGACTAAAGAGATGGACAAAAGGATAGGATGTGTGCATCCTCAGAGCCAATTTATACTAACTCTAATAATTGCTAGTAAGCAGATATTATTTTCCTCATCATACACCCATTTTGAGGGGAACAGCACGCAGTATAATCCTCAGGAGATTTGCTGAAGCAAACAATGAATGCAAAATTTCTGTTCCAAGATAAACATCAGCATAACATGTCAAATCAAATAGACTAGCTCTGTGCACAGGTAAGATGAATGAAGAATGATTTTCCATGAGAGAATATTGTAACTAGTTTTGCATTATGAGGAATTAGCCTGTCCTCAAGGTTGATGTTGGAAGACATCATGGAAATACAAAAGTGATGTCTGAGAGCAGAAAACATGTTCTTATTGAAAGACAGGGATACAGAGTGGGTTTTTTGTTTTGAAAGAGTAAGATTTTATTATAGAAGCAAATTATTAGCAGGAAGGTTAAATTTTTGTTTAGAGAGCTGTGTCGCTGCAAAGTCTGTGACTATTGACATGTATTAGGGCTAGACTTGCTCCTAAAGCAGGCTACATACCACCTGAAAAAAATCCAGTGCTGAGTATGTTATCATTTGCAGGCAAGATGGAAAAATATTAGTTTTCCCATGAAATCTAGAAATTCGTATTAAAACATAGTTGGGAGGTGGTGTGGGAACTTAAACACATCTGTTTCCCCAACTATTACAGCTTGACATGAGAAATATAGGACAGAAATGGATTGAAAATCCATTTGAGTCAGAATGGATGCCTGGCACCTATTTTATCGGCACAGGGTCTTATTTACAACAGAATATTTTCTTTTACTAATTTTAATTATTCTCTTTCTGCAGTTCAAAATTTTAATAAACAATATTAAATAAGGACATGCACACTGTTGATTTTTTCCCTATTCTTTTTAAAAAGATGCTGTCTCCTTTTTTTTTTGGAGGACCTTTTTTATGAGGACTTTCTCTATAGAATTCCATTTGTTTTAAATATGCTTTTCCATCCATCTCAAAATGTACAATGAATAAATGAACCCTTAAGCTCCAAGGTCTTCCTGAACAGTCTCCTTTCCCTAGTAGAAAAATCCAAAATGTTAAATAAATCTGAGAAGAAAAAATCCAAAATGTTAAAAAAGTATTAACGGAGATCTTCAAGAAAGATTTAAGGCATGTATAAAGTAGCTTGGATTGTGTTATTTTCTTCTGCCTTCTGTTCTTGATGTATTTACAGTCTGTGAATTTAAATATCTTGGAAGATTGAGCTTGTTATGGGTGAATTTCACTGAGGAAATTATGGAATTCTAGCTGAATCCCAGGAGCTGAAAACATCCCCATCAAGAATTGAAAATGTATTTTCTTAAAAGTACTGACAGTCCTAGATTCATGATTATGGGCATATGACTAAGGTGTAGACTGACCCAATTTACCAACTAAGACAGGATAATTTCACCCATGCCTTCTTAAAAAATAGAAGTCTTGTGTTCTTGTGTCTTTTATCTGTATGGGAAAGGATAATTCAACACTGAGACTATCAATCACCAAGCAGAGCAAAGGCTTTTGCACTACCAAGCTCTCCCCACCACCTAGTAATATCACCTTCTTCCTCAGTTAACAACTAGACAAATATCTTTTTATTCCAGAAAAGGAAATCTTTTGAGATAGCACATATAGGTGTTTGTATTCTCACTAGTCCTAACACTCAGCCTTATATTAATACACAGACAGGAAGAAATCCATATAAAGATCTGTATAGGTGTTGGTAATTAACATTTCCTTTACAGTCAGTGGGTGCTACAGAACCAAACGTTTATGTGACAGAAACCTTTGAGTGTCCAGCTTGAAGAACTTAGAAAATGACAATTTTACTGATTAATTTAAATGAAAGGTACAATTCTTCTGTGATTTTTGTATTATGGATAATATTATTTTAAAAGGACAAAGATTTCATTTCATAATTCCAAATCCAAGAAATTCATAACTAACATGCAAAGTGTGAATAAATTAGTTATGGACTGTAAGAATTTACAGAATTCCAAAATCTTCCAAAACTCTTCCCTGTATTGCAAGAAACTCAACAGACCTGCAGAACAACAGAGTTTATTATTTGGGTATTTTTCTGTCTAAATTTAATCTTCAGTACAAAAATCCCCAGTTCTTAGCCTTATTTCATGTTAGGAAATTTCATTATCAGTACCTGAGGGCAATAATTTTGAGTTCAATGACTCTTGTAGTTAAAAGTGACCTTTACCTCAAAATCTGCTACAGTGATCAGAACAAATTGAGATCTGCTCATGGGTTGGTCTAGAAATGGATCCCCTGACCAGAAAGTTAAAATTCTACACAAAAATTCTAGATGTAGAGAAAAGTGTTTCTCTCAAGGGAAATAAAAATAGATTAAGCCTGTCTCTTAATGGCAATTCTAGATTCCACATGTCAGTAAGGATTGTGGCTACCTCAGCTACTTTAGAAGGCTGGAAAATTTAGTCTCTCCATCTTCTCCCATGATCAATGTACCTTTAAAACTGCACTTTCCTCAATTCTTTTGTTTAAGTTGATCAACTTTCTGGACTTCATGGAAGATTTATCTTTTCCTTAGTGTGAATTTTCCATTTCTAGTCTATAACACTCATTGTATTCACGGTGACAGAATCTCGTACTTCATAACAATGCCAGTGATGAAACAATTTTTTTCCTTCAAGTTTCCTAGTGAAAATATCTAATAAAGTCTCATCATAGTTTTTTTTTTATTATTATTCTGTCTACATGACTCTTTCTTATTCTCTCTAAAAAAAAATGGGCAAACTCAATAAAATATATTTCCAAGCAACATTAATTTTTAAGAAATAAATACAATTCATGGCATTCACTTCACTTACTCATAAACTCAAGCATAACACAATGATTGTGAAACAGTGAAAGATTCAACCTCACCTCCTTTGTGTACATTCTTCAAAAAGTAAGCCGATTTTAGATAGTAATCAGTGCCCAGCATTTTTTAATTTGAAGAATACCTCATACTAATGTGAATAAAAGGGTGAAACTGTACACTTTATGTGTAAATATCAAACAAACCTTTTAATGTACATGGTTAGCAGATTTCTTTTTGGAAGTGCAACATGTTTATAATAATAAATAATTAATTCACTTGAATAATTTGTTTGACTTCAGAAATATTTTAAAGAGTTAGACATGCTGAAACTACCTGTAACTCATGGCTGACCTTTCCAACAACAACTATCATTTGAATTGCATGCATGGCAGCCTTCACAGGAATGGGTGACTATGGGCTACTGCTGCTTCTCCGTGTGGTATCCATTCTAATAAGAAAAGGAAAGAGATAGAAGACCTACAGAGGTCTGTTTGGCAACACAGCATCTGTTAAATTGTCTTTGAAAGAAAAAAAATGCCCTCAAAAAAACTCCATCTAACTCATGTGGTCAGAGAAAAGATCTGTTGTTTAGATCAGTTGTCTCAATGTAGTGAAAATCTAGATATTCTCACTGATCTTCTACAGAGAATCATAGAGTCATTTAGGCTAGGAAAGACCTTTAAGATCACTGAGTGAAACTGTTAACCCAGCATGGCCAAGCCCACCAGTTAAACCATGTCCCAAAGTGCCACATCTGCACATCTCTTAAATGGCTCCGGGGATGGGGACTCACCCCTATCCCTGAGCAACCCATTCCAATGATTATCAACACTTCTGGTGAAAAAAATTTAGTTAATATCACAACTAAACCTCCCCTAGGACAACTAGATGCCATTTCTTGGCTGAAAATTTTCATACACCAAAATCATTAGGATACAAACTCCTTTTAAGAACATCAAGTCTTACTTTTATTTCTTAATACGGTCTGTTACAATTCACATAGTAAGAAGAACCCAAACCCAATGTTTAAGATGGACTGAACAGTTATGTATCACAGACAATTGCATCCTTGCATCCTTGTTATGACAAGATCTTTTGTTCAGTCCTTCACTGTCCATGAATATCCTGGCCTCTGCAGCTGCATGATGACTACACTGAGCAATTTAGCTGTTACAAAGAACACCTTGAAGCTGCATTCAAATGTACTGAGAATTCTCCTGAGGAGAGATACACTTATCAAGGATTGAGGAAGAACATGTCACAGAAAAAATGATGGTAAGAGGAGAATAATCTTTGTAGAGGTTAAGGTAGAAGTATCCTCAGGATACTTATTATTAAGTATAGTTATGCTAAGGCTAATTATAGAGACATTATCCTAAGTAAAATGATGGGGGGTTTTAGAGCTTCACATGAATGTGAATAGTTGGATTGAATGTAGAAAACTGAAATACAGAAACTGGAAGAGTTGATTCATCACTGAGTGGAACACATTCCTGGTTGTTCCAGTATTCATAAGGAGTAGCACAGCTTCAGTTATTGCAGATGGTTTATACAATCTGCACCATAAAAGAGACTATGAAAAAAACACAAGATGCTTTTTGTTGAAAGGGGCTTTTGAAGATCTAGTTCCAACCCCTCTGCCATGGGCAGGGACACCTTTCAATAGACAAGATTTCAAAGACTGATCCAACTTGGCCCTGAACATGCCAGGGACGGAGCATCCACAGCTGCTCAGGGCAACCTGTTCCAGGGTCTCACTGGTACCTCAGTCTTTTGTCCTAGGGTGAAGGAAAGTGTCTAAATATCCTTGGACCTAAAAAAACTACTAAACTAAACAATGTAACTGTTCTCTTTTAGATTAAAACTGTGTATTGCAGGTGTTCTGTGAGGTGACAGCAAAGGTAAACAACAACAAAGAAAAAGGTATTAAAAACTAGTGTGAAGTGTTTCATGTTTGAATTATTTTCTTTTCAGTGAAGGCTTGATTAGGAATTTTTTGGGTTTTTGGAGCTAAACAATCAAGTATATTTTAAAGAACTAAAACGGCATGAAACAGTTGACAAATGGTTTCAAGTCCCACAGATGCACAGGGACATGTTTAAATTAGTGGATAGGAGTTTGAATTTCAGCTTAAGTGAATATTTTAAAATGCACTACAGAGGTGTACTAAGGCAATATTAGTCTTGAGCATCTATGTGTACATGAACATACAAACAGATCTGCAACATGACAACTTGGCCTCAGCTCAAAATAAATCTTTGCTGTCTCATAATAAAGACCATAGAGAATCTATGTTAAAATGAAAAGTTAAACCACTTATACTGTAAGTAGAATAAAGACTTTCAAATCTGTCTTGTGTAAAGTGCAAAGTGTCCATGTCCACTTGATACATAAAACTGCATTAGATGATCTGTCACTGTCCAAATACAATTTTCTTTTTCTTTTTCTTTTTCTTTTTTTTTTTTTTAATGAGTCAGTCAGAAACCTCTGATAGCACCATCTCAAATGCAAATAATTCTGTTCCAACTGCCTCTTTACATTAGCTAAATGAAGTCATCAGTAAACAAAATTGGAAGAAATCTTAACACAACTGCTGTAAACAACTTTAAAAGTTTTATATCCCAAAAGATTAAAAGTGTTAGAAGACAGTTCAGATTCACTGGAGATGTTCACCACTGATAGAGTTTATAGTCAAAATATAACTCTCTCATCTCACCCAAACTGATACTGGTCACAGCAAATTATAATCAAAGATAGATTTCTTGGAGGGTGATAATACCATTAGATTTAAGGAATTAAAAATACATGAAACTTTTGAGTTAATGAACAGGGTCCTTAACTGCTCATTTAATTCAAACAGCTGTTTGTTAATGCCCTAAGCAGTGTCATAAACTGTGAAAATACTGTTGAGTGCAAGACACTAGTTAATGCTATAAAGCAACACATGCTCTAATATTAAAAGGATTTAATGGGATTAATAGAGAATAAAACATTAACTCCCTATTATGATGTTTTTGGGACCCAAGGGCAAATTCTGGCTAAAAAGGACTCTGGTTCTAAAAGCACAAAAAGTAAACTATAGCACTGTACAGCAAATCATGGCAATTTTATGCTCCTGAAAAAAAGTGGAACCCTGATAAGATCGCATCTGTTCCAATCACAGACTGGATAAAATCACTGTTTACTAAAGTCCTAAATAACTAAATATGTGGAACCCCAACAAGATCCCATCTGTTAAGACTACAATTTGGATAAGGTCCCATTACAAAATTTCTGTATAATACCATATAATTTAAAAATTTTATTTTCTTCAGTTTCATAAATCCTTTCATATGGATACACAATATTGTAAAATTCCTACAGCATAATTAACTGGCTTGATGAACATTAATAATGTAATAGAATCTGGATTCTCAAAAAAGGAATAAAAAATTAGTCTTAGTCTTTAAGCCATACAACCTCAGTCAATCATACAACCTCTGAACCTCAGTCAGTTCTTAATTCTAGTTATTTTGAACATATCTATACAATTATTTTTCCCTTCCTAATACAATGACAGGTTTGATAGCATATGTAGCTCATCAGTAAACTACAAAAGCTTAATATTTACAAATGTGTCTGCTAGTTTTTCTGATTTTCTTTTGAAAGAATACTCTTTTAGAATAGAAAGCAGAAAGTAGGCTGAATTTACCTTTATAGGTATAGCATATTTGAAAATTGTCAGTAGTAGGAGAATTTTTTTTAAAGTTCACACAATCTTAATATATAAATAAAATATATTTCACTGCCCAAGATTTTTTTTAACAGTCATGCTGCAGAAAAGCAATTAGGAATTTGAGTTTTTCTCCAAAAATGAAAGGCAGCAAGGATAAACATATTTTCAGGTCCTATTGTCCTCCCAAACATTTATAGAGGCCTCCATAACATGAGATGTTCTTCTGTCCTTTTAAAATTGAAAAAAACCCTAAACTTCTACAAACCTAACAATATTTTAAAGTAATTTAATTGCAATTTAAAAAATATAATTTCTGCATTAAATATTATTTAAAATATTAATAACAATTTGTGACTGGACTAGAATAGCAGATATCTCTGCAGACCTGGATATCTCAGATCACGACTTTTAAAAATCACAGGATCAGACAGTGAAGAGCCATCATTTATAACAAAAAAAGTGTGGGCTGACAGCCACCAAAAAGGCAATTGAAGATGTGAATGTTCATAATTTCTGCTTAAGTTCATCTAGAATATGAATTTCCTGTGCTTGGTACCTCAAAATGAAATTGCTTAAAAGCAGTCACAGGGGATAAGAATATCTACTTACAAAGTAGTGGTCTTCAACTATAGATTGTGTTTAGATTTTTCATAGGGACATGGAATTTTTTTATATAATGAAGAGACAAATTAAGAAATGGTTTTCCACCCTTAGACAAACTTTGAATATTTACAGTCATAGAATGATAGAATTGTTAAGGTTGGAAATGACCTCTAAGATCAAGTCCATTTAGAAATGATAATCAAAGTATATTGAAATACCCTGTGTATCCCAGCCGAAATTCAATTTCAGATATAGACTACTGGGTTTTTTTTTTCTTAGATTGTTCTAGTCTGTGAATCTAGAAAGCAAAATAATCTTCCTGAAAGTTTATATTAGATTCCACTCGCAATAACAGGCCAAATTTCCCTGAAGCCTTCTAGCAGGCAAAATCATCCTGATTATTTTCTTGGAAATACGTGTTCTTCCTCATAGACTTTCTTTTCCATTTAAAATATAACTTTGAAAAGATCCCTCCTTTATTTTGTTCCACCTTTTTTTACAACATATTTGCTAGAAAGCTGCTCCATGAAAGCATTTTCCCATCTGAACTTGCCTATATGTATTGAGACATTAGAATTTGCTTGTCAGCCCAGGACACATATGTTTTCCAATGTTTCCTGAATTTTTTATAAGTTTTCTTCTTCAGTTGTCACTAGATATTTCATTTTAACACAGTGCTTCTAAGTCTTAAAACTGATAAACAAAGAAAAAGGAAGACAAAAGCAAATCAGTTAGTGAAAGGATTGCATAAAATGTGATAAGACATTTCTAGCAAAAAACCTGTATCAAGCTTCAAATTCAGTTTAAATTCACTGTTGTATTCCATTTTATTTAAATGGTATGCTCTGTCTCACCCCTCCAAAATGTATGGTACATTCTAAGCCTGTGGTCCTGCCCTGAACCCTCCTGTATCTGCAATCCTATTGGCCCAAGTCTGATTCCGCGTCCACTTCAATTCCCCTCTTAAGCTGTGCTAGGGGATCAGTCTGGGTCGGAGCGCTTCCTCGCTCTCAGCCTCTTCCCCCCTCTTGCCCTTTCCCTCCCCGAGGCTCCCCCTTCCCCCCTTTTCCCTCAGTAACCATGCTGTACCCGTGGTTGGGACCCCAAATAAACCTTCATCTGATCAGCACCCTCAGAAGCCGTGTGGAGTCTCCTTGCCTGCCTGCTGCTTCCAGCCAACTCACAGCCTAGGGGGCCCTCTGGGGACATCCCCGGGGTGCCCCACCTCAAAACGAACCGCAACAATTCACTATAGACTAACAGATAATTTTATGTTGATTGATTTAGTACAATTTAGAAGACATCATAGCATTCACAAGAACAAAAGTCACACAAATTCTTAAGCATCAAAGAAGCAAAAGGATTTTTAAACACGGATTTTTCCTAACTGAAGTTGTACCGAGACGTAGTCATCTTCAGGTAGAAATTTAAGCCTGAAAGTGAGGATCTGAGTGGATGCAGGACAGTTAGGGATATTAAGAAAACTTGCAAAAGATACAAAATTGGGAAGAGCTGTTGATTCCCTCAAGGGCAGAGAGGCCCTGCAGAGACATCTCAATAAATCGGGAGGTTGGGCAATCACCAAATATATGAGGGAAAGTGCCGGATTCTGCACCTGGGATGGGACAATCCTGGTTGTGTGTACAAACTGGGGAATGAGGTACTGGAAAGCAGCACCATGGAAAGGAACCTGGGGGTCCTGGTTAATGACAAGTTGAACATGAGTCAGCAGGGCCCTGGCAGCCAGGAGGACCAAGCCTGTCACCAGCCAGGCAAGGCAGGGGATTGTCCTGCTCTGCTCATGGCTGGGGCAGCCTCACCTCGAGTTCTGGGACAGTTTTGGGTGCCACAATGTAAAACTGACGCTAAATTATGAGAGAGTGTCCAAATGAGGGCCGTGAGGATGTGAAGGGCCTTGAGGAAAAGCCGTATGAGGATCAGCTGAGGTCCCTTGGTCTGTTTTTTTGCCTGTGGAAGAGGAGACTGAGGGAAGACCTCCTTGCTGTTACAACTTCCTCACAAAGGGAAGAGCAGGGGCAGACACCCCTCTGGGTGTTTGGGTCACAGCACCAAGCCTGACAAGAGTTTAAGAAAGGTTTGAACAATGTCTCAGGCTGATAGTGTGATTGTTGGGGGTGTCATGTGCAGGGCTAAGAGTAGTACTCGATGGTCCTTGTGGATCCCTTCTGACTCAGAATATTCTATGGTTCTTGAATGGATGAATTATACAGCAGTGTACAGATTAGAAAAAAAAATCAATTTTATTCGGTTACTAGAAGTGAAAATATTCCTTATTCCTGATTTGCAACTATAGATGGTGACATATGGACTTCTGGTTATCTACAGAACTAGTGGTGTCAACAACTGTTGAAACTGAGATTGTTGAATTCTCATCTATCACATCATGAGAGCTATGGGTGCAGTGTTTCTTTACCCAACTGCCTCACATATCTTTTAGATAACTCAAAAATAATTCAAACTAAATTATTCAAACTAAATGTCTAGTGCATTAAAATTACAATCCAGGCCTTGTTAGAAAGTTACAACTTTCTGTGTAAAATCTAATTTGTAAGTTTAATTTTTTAGTTCAGAGTACTCAAGATGTAGATGCAAATAAAGGTGAAGAGAAAGATGGATAATAATAGTCATTAATTTTGTCACTAAACAATGAGGCATAGCCTCCCAGTTTTTATCGCTGCTGTCAAGATAGAATATTAGTATTGAACCTTGCCTTCTTATGTAAAATGCTTCTATATTAATTTGTATCAAAATGGTATCAATAATATCAAAATTGGTTGCAATAGTGGGAAAGCTAAAGACCAATAAAATTCTTTCTGAGTTAGTTTGAGCTTCCTATCTAGAGCCAAATGTACAAGATAAATATTTATCTTCACTAGGAATATATTCTATGCTTGTGGAATAAGATCATCACTGCAAGCCTGAAAATTATCTGTGAACAACTAAAGAGATTTATGTCTGTCAGTAACTAGATCTTGGACATTCCAGCATACAAAAATGTATCCCAATAGCACACACTACGCTTGCAATTTCCTAATTGATGAAATGTCTGTGTCTCTGTGCCTGCTTAGATACAGGAACATTTTATTTTTAGACAGGAAAGGCAGCATTAAAAGCTAATATTAAGGATGGATATGGCAGAATCTGCTGAATTAGATGCATCCTTTCCAAAGCACTGCTAAGCCAAGAGTATGGCTCCAAGGCTACACAGACCTTTGCTTCTCTATGTAACAGCAGGAAAATATGGACATTAAAGTTCTCTCCTATAGCACTATTTTGAAAATAATTCAAATCTTTTTCAATGGCAACATTGATATAGTAAATATAACAATTTATGTATTTTTAGGCAGTGGCTACATACAGAATGTAATAATATTTTGAAAGAGATGTCTGAGATAGTATGGTGTTTCAAGTCTCTTTACCTCCAAGGATTCTAAAACTTAAACAGTTCTTTTCCTCTCAACGAAAGACTTAACTAAAATAAGCAGTATGAACAAATCTCCAACTGTGAACTAATTAAAGACAATTCCCCTTCATGGTTTTCCAACTAAATGTTATTTGTGATTTTATTTTGCTTTCCCAAGTTTGTCTTTACATATCTGTTGTCTGTAAGGTTAATGCAAAATACTAATTATTTTAAATACTGAACAATACACCTCAAACCTCAGAAAGGTAACACTACTATTTATTAAGCCTCAAAAAAAAATTAAATTTTGACTTGTGAACACCCTTGCAGACTCATACTAGTAATACTCTTTAACTCTACCAAGCAACAAAAAACCACAAACAAATAACAAAAAAACCCACAATCACACAACAAAAAACCATCAGGAACCCATTATTTTAATTTCATTTATTTAGACTTGAACACAGCATCATACGCAAGTACCTCTATAATGCTGAAGTCAGTCTTTGAAATATCAGTGCTACTCTACATTAAGTAAAGTTTTCAGCACGTCCAAATCAATTCAGCTATATGACAGCGTAGGTAACAAAACCTAACCAATCCAATCAAGGTCCTTGGGATTTTATATTCAGTGTTACTCGAGGCACACTGCCCTGTGGAATAGGAAAAAGGAAGGCTGGAGTTTTAAGATATATAAATTGACATTCATAATAATCTAGAAACCTCATACACACACAAACACACAAAGATCCACAGTGAACCAGCTTGGCTTGTATTCGGTGCTGACCTGTTTTGAGGAGTAGGTTGGACTATGGACTTTCTAGGGCCAATTCAAACCTGGATAAATATGTGATTTTAAGCTGGGGGCATCTCATCCTCCTCCTTAAGTATGAAGATGCTTTAGCACAACTCTGGCAATATGACACCTTTCTGACAATTGCTTCCCATGCTCCTTAATAGCAGGGATGGAGATGACATGGAGGGAGCTGACAGCCACAGCCTCACTGCCAGTCTCATCACCCATCACCAGAAATGCATCCATGGTGGCAAAAGGCAGAGGCCTCATATCCCATGGCTGCTGTGGGATCCAATAGGCATTCTGTATATTATTCACAAATTAGTATAGATATGGACATAAGTGGCTGGAAATGCAGTATCCTTCCTTACAACTGACTCACTCCCGCTCTTCTACTGGCCATCACTGCATTAGCTTAATAAAGAAATGGCACAATTTAAAATGGAGCAATGAAGTTATAACTCAGATTTCAAAAATTAAACATGGTTCTCATTCCCTCTTAAGCCTTCTGGGCTCTTTGCTGAAGACAAAAGATCAGCTTTGCTATTCCTTATACAGCACAGAGGAAGTATTTTAATTTCAATTTAAAAGTTGATATTTTGTTCTAATTGCACATGCACATTTGTAAGACATTCAAAACAAAAACTCCTGTGTAGGAATGTGCTTCTTGTTGACAGAGTGACAAAATCATCTTTTGTCCCCGTAAAAAGGAAAGAAGCCTAGAAGTTTCTCTCTTTGATTAGATGAAAAGGCATCTCACAGGCTTAGGGGACTTCACTTCAAACTTAAGGATAGCTAACTGGACAGAAGCTAGAAAGTTCTGCCTGGGCAATTTACTAGAAAAAGAAGTGAACACAGAAACTAATCGCTTTCATGAGGTGTTTTACTAGGAGCAAAAACTTCTTGCACCTGGCTCGGTTTTTTTGTTTGTTATTTTGCCTTTTATTAAACCTTTTTGTTTCCTACACTGCAACAAAAGCCATCTTGCTGATTTTTATGCCTCCAAAGGTAGCTGAGCTATCTTGGCTGTGTTATAGACCTCCAAGAGCTTAAGAGACCTACCTCAAAGAAGCTCATATAACACCCCTACCTACTGACATCAATCCCAAAAAATATTTCAGATTTGTTCTCTGAAGTAATTCATCACATCTGTGGTACCACAGAATGATGCTGCAAACATACTTAAAGCAGAAATATTTAATAATAATTTAATAATTAATAATTCCCATTGCACCTGAAAATATCTTCTGCTGCTAGGGAGATGTGTGAAACCTGATAAATCTCTAAGATCTGCCATTAGAGACAACTGACAATCTTTTCAGTTCTTCCTGGTAGTGCTTGTAAGAGACATAAATTACAGTAAATATTATCTTTCAACATTTCCTCAACACAACTATACCAATAATTTAAAATTAGCAGAAGTTCTCATTTTCCTACACAATGCACCAGATCAAAAAGGGAACTGAAACAGAATAGTTAAATACAGCTTTAGAGAAACTCAACCTTTTTTCAGAACATAAGCTTCTTTTCTGCCAGTGCCTTAGCTCCAAGGAGTGGGTTTATGAGCTGACAACTTGACAGTATTTCTTTGTTATGACTGGCTAAGGACGTCCAATTGTCATACAATAATTTTCAGTAATTAGTATACATATTAGAAGTAACTCATCTTTTCACAAGAACAATGTTCTTTTGGATAAACAATAGCTTCTGCAACACTAAATTATAGAGGCCAAGCTACTAATTTATGGTGGGTTACAATTATACATGTTGTGGGCCACAAGCACTCTGTGGGCTGTGTAATGAAGGCCAATAGTTTAAAAACTGATTAGAATTACAAATAATCTGCCAGGTGTTTTCATCGCTGTTTTAGAAGACAGAATTATCCTAGCCAGAGTCTCCAAAGCCAAGATTAAAGAAAATATGGAAAATTCTATGCTCAATAACACTTCAAAAATACCTTTTTCAAAGAGTGCATTATTTTTATATCAGTGATCAAGAATAAGGGTAACACAGGAGTGGCACTACCACATAAACCTCATCACTCCATACACATTATACTGGCCTTACAAATTCGACCATGAGTCTGTTCCTCTTAGTCCACATGTAGGAGATTTGTGGGCACAAAATAAATTAAGAGTAGAATAATTACAGAAGAGTGGTACAATAAAGAGTTGGATTTATCTGTGCTTACATCACTATTGTTAGTTACAACTCTCTATCTCACATCATTATTTGAAAATTTCAAATACTCCTTTTAAATAAATTCTGAATAAGCCAGAAAAGCTAAGTCCTTTCATTTTCTTCCCAATACAATTTGAATGCAGAATTTTAAATCTAAGAAAATATTATAATATTAAATAGTCATGGTTATCTGTGATTTGTAGCCAATCAACAACATTCCCATAAACAAGATTATCATAAACACGAGCTCTAGACTTCAGGTTTCAGCTATACAATATAAACACCTAATAAAGTAATATGAGAAATAAAATAAAACATATAAAAAGTGATTTGAGATAAAGGGTCAAAAATAGTATTAATTTTGTATTGAATCACAGAATATCCTGAGTAGGAAGGGACCCCAAGGATCACCAAGTCCAACCCCTGGCCCTGAGAAGGGCACCCTAAGGATCACACCTTGTGCCTGAGAGCATTGTCCAAATGCTTCTTGAGCTCCCTCAGGCTTGGTGCTGTGACCACTTCCCTGGGGAGCCTGTTCCAGTGCCTAGCCACCCTCTGGGTAAAAATCTTTTTCCTGATATCCAACCTAAACCTTCCCTGACAACTTCAGGCCATTCCCTCGGGTCCTGTCACAGGTCACCACAGAGAAGCGATCAGTGCCTGAGTCTCCACTTGCCCTTGTGAGGAAGCTGCAGCTGGCTGTGAGCTCTGCCCTCAGCCTCCTCAGGCTGAGCAAGGACAGCATTCCTATAGACAGCATTCTTATTTTCATCTGGGAGTGGCCACGATGCAGTAAATATCATTTATACTATCATTTTCTGCTTGTAACAACTTTCAACAGTCTTGGATTAGAAGAGGTTTTAGAATAAACAGGTTACAACACAGGATGTAAACATATACTCTGACATTCAGAATGAGAAAAAAAATCAGTGCTGTGGATTTAAAATATTAGCATGAATTACTTTTAAGTGTTAAAACTAAAGAGGTTTATTTGACCATACAAATCATACAGGTAAGTTCTAAACTCTAACTGACCTGGAAATTCACAGATTTTATGGATATACAAATGATAATGTCTGCTACATTAATAAACTGTCTATGGATTATTGTGATATTAAAATATTTAGCCCAGATCTAATAATAAACATATATGTGATTAAATTGCTAAGGGAAGGTATTTGTTTTGCTCAAGTGGTAAATGTAACTGTTTTCAGAAGTGCTATATAAGGAACATAAAAATATAAAAACAAAACATAAAGAACATTACCTGGATTTGTAGTATCCAAAATGTCAAAACTACAAGACTATTCATTAGGCCAGGGTAAAACCATTTTGCTATCATTCAATGCAGGTGCAGCTTATTAAATTTCAGTTGTTAAGGAACACTAAGTAGATGTGGGTTAGTCTACAAATTTCCTGAGAGCATATGTCAGTGCTTCCAAGGACTATGTTACAGAAGAAACAAATTCAAGTTTATGTTCAGTATCACAAGAAAATACTAACAGGTCAAATTTTTGACTCAATCTTTTTTATACTTAGAAATTTAATTTAATTAGTACTTGTGCACTAAAATATCCTTTTTGAATGAATACTAATTTTAAATTTCTTTTTTTTTCTGCACCTGATTAATTTTATATTTATAAATCCCTTAAAATTATTCTAAGTTGAATGGCAAAGTTTTTAGACACCTGAAAATATTTTGTGATACTTAGATTTCCTATTCAAGTTAAATTAATGCTAAAGCTTTTGTTATTCAGGTTTTTGGTGTTCAGAATTGCCTATTCTACTCTTGTACATTTAGAATGCAAATATAGGTTTCTAAGGCTGTTGGTGCTCTACAAGTTTATAATTTAAATAGATTAAATCTTGTTACAGGCAACAGATAAAATCAGTACTGCATTTGAAATATATAGCTTAATAAACATTAAAAAAACATGTTGAGCACATGTGCTGAACTGAAGAATCCCTAAAATTTTAAAATAATGCCTTAAAATTCAAAAGATAACAATTCCACCTATTTGTAACAGATTTTCTGATCCAGCATGTTTTTAAAAGATAGGTACCACCTTGTCCAGTGCAGAAGAAAATCACTATGCAACAGTGATTTTCTGAACCTGATTGCACCAAAAACAATTGCATTTGTGGAAACTGAAGTGTGAAAAGCTTTTAGGAATGATAAGAAGGGAACTGAATAACAGTACATGTTTCTGCATAAGGGTAACTGCAAATGGTGATCTTTGCAACAGAGGAAAACCCTTCAGCTTCATTTTGGGAACTCATTGTGCCTTAAACTATCTCTGTAGGATAAAGTAAATTTAGGTTTAGGCAAACGCAAAATACAAAACATTAAAGAAATAGGGGAAAAGAAAATTTAAAATACTTAAAGACAAGTTTCTACAGAAGAAAACAAGGTTGCATAGATTTTTGAGAGGGGAGATACAACCATTATATTCTACAATAGGCAAAAGGTGTTTTGAAAAAATAGAGTAGATAAACAATGAAATAGGTATCACGGTCCTGACCTAAGTAAATGTCTTTCTTTACCATTGCGATGCTTACTGTAGATCAAGTTAAAAATTAATATTAAAAAACAAATTCTTACCAAGAAAAGGTCTTTTGTGCATATTGGTTAAACTTGAACTAATTTGGATGTTTAAAATTATTTTCTTCCTGAAATGCATAGGAATTTTCAGGTTTTAGTGGAGAAAGACGAAAAGACTTCAAGCCAATCTTCTGACTTTATCTGCTGATCTACAGGAACAGAAGCCAATTCTTTCAGATCTCCTAAGTCTTGCTGTATGATCAACCCACTTGAACTTTTACTCAAAGTCTTTATCAAAATCTACATCAGCGTACATGATGGAGAAACTATTTATGTTTTTATGAACATGGTATTCTAAGAGAAGGAACTACCAGTTTTGACCTTTGTGTAATACACTCTGACATGCAAATGCAGCTCCTCTAAAAAAACTGGGTTATTGCAATTGCATTGGATTATAGCCCCTGAGAAAAATTGTCATTTTTGTCTATTGCACAAACTGTCCCAAGACACTAATTTGTAGATTATGATGTGATTTTAGGCAAAAAAAGGACTAATTTTTTTTTCTTTTCTTTAAAATATTCTTTGTTTCTTTGCACCATTTGTTTGTTTTTTCTACTACCTATATGTAGTCTACTGTCATATCAAATTTTCTGTAAAGCACCTGTGCTTCAAAACTGGCAAACTCTTTTTAATTCTTATTTGACTGGTCTGTACCAATGCCTACTGAAGACTGATGTGCCTATTAAAACATTATTTACCAGAACTGGATCATCCCTGTTCTTGCTAACGTGCAAATGGTTTGCAACTCTTTTTGATCTCTGATACAGTAATGGTATCTTTTCATCACCATTGCTCAAAAAAAAAAAGAGCAATACACATTAACAAAGAGGGGTGGTGTATTCTAGCTGAAGAACCAAAGGGAAATTGAACTAGTTGCAATAAGATTTAAAGAATTATTTCAATTTCTATTAACAAAGCATAGGTCTGGGCTGCTATTAACATTTAAGTAAAATGTGTATTCAAATCACACCTGTTCTGTTTCTCAAAAGTGCTATTTCAGCTAATTTAACCACTCATTCCTCTTAGGGACACATTTTCCTGGGAAATTTAAGCTACTGAAATCAACCTGAGTAAATCATGCAGTTAAATGATTTTTGATAATAGAAAAATTTGGTTGACTGAAAATGCTTAAAGACTGTGGAAGTATGGAATACTGGTAGATGACTAGACAGTTTTGCATTCCACATGTCACAAACACAAGTCTCAACTAACAAACTTGTTATGATCTAACTACCAACACTGGAATTGTAGTGTTAGAAAACATAACAGAAAAAGATGATTCCCCTACAGAAATTTTTTCTCAAGAATGAATAGTAACAGAATATACTGGCTTTTCTCTCCTTCTTTAAAGATGGACAGGAGCATTGAGAAATAAAAGTGTAGAATTACGTTCTTTTCTTCACATCTGCCAATATAATTTGGTTTGTACCAAATCCACATATACTGGTGTATGCCATTTATTGCATTGAAACAGCCCCTTGCATTCCTATGGGGCTCATTTGCATTGCAGAAACAGGTATACCCTAATTTCCAGAGTATGACTTAATCAAGCCACCTCTTAATAATTATGGTCCTAAAAATCCTGTTAGTCTCAGCAAGTACAGTGAACACTCACATTATTTCATGTTCAAAATGGATAGAAAGAGCATAAAATATCTGCCTTGTTGTCTTATCAAAACCTCTGCTCCTTCATCAAGAAGAGGAAAACAATTCTGCCAGGACAGGCTTGTGTCTCAATTGTCAACAGTCCAAATATCTCTGATCTGTGTCTTGTAGACATAGCACTCTTCTTGGAAGGCTAGCAAGATCCCATTTTTGAGCTGGACTTTTTCTCTCTTCTTCAGTAGAAAAAGTGAGGTGGTATGATGGGACATTTAGTTCCACGTTTAACCCCATTTCACTCTAAGAAATGGCAGGGGGCAGTAGGAGACATATCTGTATTTCTTACTCAATAAAGATGATTTCAGAATTCTTGTTTCATTAAATATACTAAATTTAGGGGTTATGTGCAACAAACTCCAGCTCTTAAACTAGTGACACTAATTTATTAACCTAGAATCAGAGCATCATGTCTCTTTCAGACTTTCTGATAAACTAAATCTTCAGTTGTGACCTTAGGCATGCACTGACCACAACGAAGCACTGTTGTTGCCTAGCTACAAATTTTCATTTTTAGATTCAGCACAGCTTCTGAATGGTGACCTAATGAAGGGCATCTTTGCTCAAAAATTCTGGTTTTTCAAACTTAATTATGAGTCTAGTAAGAGTTAATACAAACTATGAGTCCTGTAACACATAATTTAAGTACACATCAATCTGAAATTCTTTAACAGTACAGTCTCATCTTTTATCAAATCTGCATTGCTTTAGTATATCTGAAATTTTTATTATTTTAGTGATTATATTTAATGAAGGAATTACTTAAACCACAGATTTTTGTCTAGTGATGCTATATATTCTTCAGTAACTTCTCTTTCAAAGGATAATTGAATACAGTTGCTACAAGATTCACAACACCCCAAACTAATGGGGTGTGTTTGTGTGTGTGTGTGTGATTTTACTGTCACAAGTCCCAGTACCACAGTTTTTGGGTTGTTAGTCGGATTGGTTACCAATTTTCTTTTTTTTTTTTTCTTAGCCAACTGTCTATACTACCATATGATGCTGCTCTCATCAAAATCATCTTCTACAGAAGCATTGTGACCCATTTATTCATCAAGGCATTGCCAGTTGAGACACATTTGAAGTTGAGACTTCAAATCCCTAATTCTTTTACCTGATAGTTTAAAATGACAGCAACTAAAATTGCTCCACCCTGTGATGGCAGGTTCGGGGGTCTTTTTGTGGGGGTGGTGGGTTTTTTTTGGTTTTTTTTTTTTTTTTTTTTTTTTTTTTTTTTTTTTTTTTTTTTTTTGGGGGGGATTGTTTGGTTTTTTTGTTTGGTTGGTTGGTTGGTTTTTTGTTTTTGTTTTTGTTTTTGTTGGTGGTGTTGTTATTGTTTGGTCTGGTTTGGGGTTTTTTGGTTGGTTTTGTTGGTTTGGATTATTGTTGTTCGTGGGGGTCTTTTTTTAGTACTATATTTGGCTTTAGTACGTGAGCCACAGCTATTACCTTTCTGCAGTTCTCTTGCTATTGACTATGGGGTCAGAATGTAATTCGTATACTAAAGAATTTTTTAGTTGTTCAAGTTATTGATGCACTTTGTGCAGCTTGCCAGACATACAATGCTGCATGCTGGAAACAACAAATTCCCCTGCAAATCAATTAAATAATCATTTAAACAAGCCATTTAAAATGCAAAGTTCTAAGCAATTGCATAAAGCTGTAGAATTAAAATTTTGTAATAAAAACCAGATGTTTCACATCTTTACTTCCTCAGTTGAGAGAAGACAGGATGTTATGCCCTTTTTCTAAAGATTATATTTTTTTAAGTTTTTTTTTCTTTTTCTTAAAGGCAAGTGGTCTAACCACTTCTAACAAATCATTATTGAGTAACACAATTGCAAGTGACAATTGTTACACAATTATTGTCTTAATATTGAGAAAAGTGAGTAAAAAGAAGCCCCAGACCAAACTAGTGACGCCAATGTGTCTCATATTTTCCTAGATCTCTGCTAATCACGATAATGGGTTTAATATCAACAAAGATGTTTTGCTGACAGGTAACTATCATAAGTTGACAATTTGATGGTTATTTATACTTATAGTCTCCGCAAAATGCTGAAAAAGCAGGCTACATATGCATCATCCCTTTTTTGATCTGATTTTTTTCCCTTTGGTATATATGTGAAGCTACTAAAATGAAATAAGAAAGTAGTTTAGGTTGATGAGGTATCTGAAAAATTTTGCAGTTCCTTACTGTAGTGCGTACACCATACACTTCATATACCAATGAGCCAATGAACTAAAAACATAGATAAAAAATAATTTGTCTGTTCATGAACAGACACACTCAATGTAGTTTGACAAAAAAAAAAAAAAAAAAGCAAAAAGCTGAATCCTCACTTTAGTACTAAAAGCCTATGGTTCTTAATATAAAGCTGGCATGCAGTTTTGCAGTTTGGCAGGAAGAACATACATGTAGGATTTAGATTGTTGTGGTGAACTT